>NC_053026.1:507590994-507746795 GCF_003073215.2 Triticum urartu | reverse complement strand
TACCCTAAAAACATCCGAGAGCACAATAGATCGGGAGTTCCGCCGCCAGAAGCCTCCGTAGCCACCGAAAGCCAATCTAGACCCATTCTGGCACCCTGCCGGAGGGGGCAATCCCTCTCCGGTGGCCATCTTCATCATCCCGGTGATCTCCATGACGAGGAGGGAGTAGTTCTTGAAGGAAATATGCCCTAGAGGCAATAATAAAGTTATTATTTATTTCCTTATATCATGATAAATGTTTATTATTCATGCTAGAATTGTATTAACCGGAAACATAATACATGTGTGAATACATAGACAAACAAAGTGTCACTAGTATGCCTCTACTTGACTAGCTCGTTAATCAGAGATGGTTATGTTTCCTAACCATGAACAAGGAGTTTTTATTTGATTAACGGGATCACATCATTAGGTGAATGATCTGATTGACATGACCCATTCCATTTACAAAATCCCTATGCATAGGAAGTGGGTTAGGCTTAAATGTGCTAGTCATATTTGATACGTCTCCAACGTATCTATAATTTTTGATTGCTCCATGCTATATTATCTACTGTTTTGAATGTTTATGGGCATTATTATACACTTTTATATCATTTTTGGGACTAACCTATTAACCCAGAGCCCAATGCCAGTTTCTGTTTTTACCCTGTTTTAGGGTTTCGAAGAAAAGGAAAATCAAACGGAGTCCAATTGACCTGAAACTTCACGGAACTCATTTTTGGAAGGAAAGAAGCCCAGAAGACTTGGAGTGCACGTCGGGGGATCTGCGAGGAGGTCACGAGGCAGGGGGGCGCGCCCACCCCCCTGGGCGCGACCTCCACCCTCGTGAGCCCCTCGTGGCCCCCCCCTAACATACTTCTTCCGCCTATATATCTCCATATACCCTAAAAACATTCGAGAGCACAAATAGATCGGGAGTTCCGCCGCCAGAAGCCTCCGTAGCCACCGAAAGCCAATCTAGACCCATTCCGGCACCCTGCCGGAGGGGGCAATCCCTCTCCGGTGGCCATCTTCATCATCCCGGTGCTCTCCATGACGAGGAGGGAGTAGTTCTCCCTCGGGGCTGAGGGTATGTACCAGTAGCTATGTGTTTGATCTCTCTCTCTCTCTCTCTCTCGTGTTCTTGATTTAGCACGATCTTGATGTATCGCGAGCTTTGCCATTATAGTTGGATCTTATGTTTCTCCTCCCCCTCTACTCTCTTGTAATGAATTGATTTTCCCCTTTGAAGTTATCTTATCGGATTGAGTCTTTAAAGATTTGAGAACACTTGTGTATGTCTTGCCGTGCATATCTGTGGTGACAATGGGATACCACGTGATTCACTTGATGTATGTTTTGGTGATCAACTTGTGGGTTACGCCCATGAACCTCTGCATAGGGGTTGGCACATGTTTTCGCCGTGATTCTCCGGTAGAACTTTGGGGCACTCTTTGAGGTCCTTTGTGTTGGTTGAATAGATGAATCTGAGATTGTGTGATGCAAATCGTATAATCATACCCACGGATACTTGAGGTGACATTGGAGTATCTAGGTGACATTAGGGTTTTGGTTGATTTGTTTCTTAAGGTGTTATTCTAGTACGAACTCTAGGGCTGTTTGTGACACTTATAGGAATAGCCCAACGGATTGATTGGAAAGAATAACTTTGAGGTGGTTTCGTACCCTACCATAATCTCTTCATTCGTTCTCCGCTATTAGTGACTTTGGAGTGACTCTTTGTTGCATGTTGAGCGATAGTTATGTGATCCAATTATGTTAGTATTGTTGAGGGGACTTGCACTAGCGAAAGTATGAACCCTAGGCCTTGTTTCCTAGCATTGCAACACCGTTTACGCTCATTTTTACCATTAGTTACCTTGCTGTTTTTATAATTTCAGATTACAAAAACCTTTATCTACCATCCATATTGCACTTGTATCACCATCTCTTCGCCGAACTAGTGCACCTATACAATTTACCATTGTATTGGGTGTGTTGGGGACACAAGAGACTCTTTGTTATTTGGTTGCAGGGTTGCTCGAGAGAGACCATCTTCATCCTACGCCTCCTACGAATTGATAAACCTTAGGTCATCCACTTGAGGGAAATTTGCTATTGTCTTACAAACCTCCGCACTTGGAGGCCCAACAACGTCTACAAGAAGAAGGTTGTGTAGTAGAGATCAAGCTCTTTTCTGGCGCCGTTGCCGGGGAGGTTAGAACTTGAAGGTATATCTTTAGATCTTGCAATCGAGTCTTTTAGTTTCTTGTTTTATCACTAGTTTAGTTTATAAAAGAAAACTATAAAAAATATGGAATTGAGTTTGTCTCATATGCTTCGCCTTTTTAATACCTTTCGTGAGTATGATGGAAAGGAAAATTGTGCTCAAATGCTAGAAGAAGAATTACATAGAATGCTTGGCATAAAATATGTGAATGATGAGCATGATTGCAATGTTGTTAGTACGAATTCTTTGAATATCCATAATACTAATGATGATTGCACTAGTTATGATGAAAATGTCTCCTATAAACATGTCAATTTTTGTGGAGTGCATTGGGTTTGTAAGTACACACCAAATAGGGAAGATAGATATTGCAAGAGGCATAAGTACTTAGAAACTAAATTGTTGCAAGAAAGTCTTGATGATTGTGCTGAAAAATTCAATATTTTTCGCACCCCTTGTGAACTTTGCAATGAACATGGTCATTTAAAGCTCCAATGCTATTTAGATACATTATAACTGAGCACTTTTGCTGTCCTCTCGGGCCATTAGCGCTCCCAGCCGTTGGATTTTGAGATTTGTGTGTTTTTGGTCGTCCGATTGCTTCTAATCCCACCTCCACTCGCTAAGTTCGTTGCGACCAAGTAGTTTCCGTCAACGGGCCGCTGCTCCGGTGACAATTTCGGACCCCTGACCTAAATTGGGCCTGATGGGCTTCTATCTCTGTATGCGCACAACCAAGAAAAACGGCCTCTACCCACTCCTTTCGTTTGCACGGACGCAGCAACCCTCGCATGGCAGAGGGCGCGACTCTCTCATGGCGGTTGCCCTTGGGGACGCACCAAAATGCGACCGACGGCATCTTCCGGTTCTAACGAGATGGGGCGCCTCTCCGGACGACCGCATGGGTTCCTTGGGTTGCCTAGCCGGTCAAGCTATGGGATGGTGGCTGCTGGCTTGGGTGGTGAACAGCCGACTGTAGATTCAACTCTGTCGATTCATTGACAATCTAATTAGAGCCCATGAATAGTAATTGGTCAGCCGCCTGATGATAATTGCAGGTCAGTTACGAATGCCTTTTCATGCTTTTCATTAATTCATGCACACCCATATAGTCCCCACGATGGGGCTGCTCCTTCTCTCACCTCATTTCCGCAAACCATCGTCCGGCAGCCATGGGTGATTCTTAGGTCTCTAATTCAATCCGATCCTTTTTTCCTTCCTAATCCTACACCCTCTGTCCCCAGTTCTATCTAGATTGAGAATTTGGTTTATACTGTTCTTTCTGCTCACAAACAGGTTCTCTAGGTTGATGTATTTCAGCTCTATTCTGTTCTGGAGCTTCATCCATCCTGAACCAAACTATGTGTTCCTTCTCCTGGAAAAGATACACTGCAGATTCTCCATAAGACGAACTTTTTGACTATGCAGGGGATTTGACAAGACTTCAACTTTTACCAATTGCAAAATCTGCAACGATTAGCAAACTGAGGTATCTTTTTTACCAAATAAATATTTATGTTGCTCAAATGGTGCCCGACCACTTCTCTGATAATGAATAGGGGAAAAACTTATTTAGTTGGTCATACTGTTATTCAAAATTGCATCTAACATTTTTTGTAAACCAGGGGATTCAGTTCTATCTTGAATTTCAAACAAATATTATTTCCCTTGTGTGACATAACTACGGATGAAACTACCCATGAGGGCTACCTCCAAGCTAGAGATTAATCACGTTATTTTAGATACGAGACTCCATCGAATTAAATAGGTGTGCTGCTGTTCAGAGGGAACAGGTCCTTCTACTTCATCAACTGTGTCTAGGGGCCTATAGAGCTACGCCAACGTATGAGATATACAACTGTAAATCTGCCTTCACTTTACTGAAAAGTCTCCACTCCATTGACTTTACTATTCGGGTTACTTAACAAATTATCTCACCAAATGTGATGCAGAGGATGAAGAGTTGTGTATTTATTTCTGAAAGTGTAGGTAAATTATTTTTACTAGATTTCACAATTGTCTGCTACCTTGTCTTTAATAGGTGAACCTTCCTTTCATTAGGGCTCACCTATTCCTGCCCATAGCTAAAACTGAAGTATAGATGAAGTGATAGCTATAGAAGCTGGAATTGGTGGATGAGATTGCTTTATTTAAAAATAACAGGTTAATTTATGGGGCATGAAAAATAGATGGCATGCATCACATGACGGACCTTTAAGGAATGTGATAGCACTGTAGAGAACCACCACCATTCTGTGTCATCACTAATGATTGTGCAACACATGTTGTGCTTCAAGCATTCCAATGAAAAACATTGATCGGTGATAACCGTAGTATAGGTAAGAGTTCATCACAAGTCTTTGTTTGTGCATATCATTTTTAGTCTTTTGAAATTATTTTATGTTTTCTGTTCTGGCTGTGCAAGCCATGTATTATTTGCAAGAAATTATAGTCCAATTATTATTGCTTATGTTGCGGCTATCATCAGGATGGGGTAATGAAAATGGCGTGTGCCAAGATAGGCAGGTGCAACAACGGCCAACTTGAGAGAACTTTCCATTACATGGATATATGTATTCTGGTCCTTTTCATCCTAACATTTTTCTCTGGTCTACCTTCCTCTAAATTGAGTTGTTTGGAATTTGTTGACCACATGCTAAAAGAAGTGATACTTGGAGTTAAGCAAGAATTGCAACTTCATGACAGACCGCCATTAGATCCATCTGTGTGTCTCCACATAATTACATAAATTTCTACCAATTTACTACAAAAATGGACGGGTGTGGCAACGTGCGCCGTCATGATACCAGAATAAGTCAAACTAGACCTCTTCCATTGCTAACAAATACGTGTAGTATATGCAAATTTTACTATTAATATTTCTTGCATCTATATATTTACATAAATACCTACCATTTTATTGTCAAAATAGATGGGAGCGGCAACGCGCGCCACCCATGATCTAGTTTGTTTCATGATCAAGTTGTGTCCAAACATTGTGATAATTTGATTACCCTTGAGCATCGTAAAGAGCTTAGCCTTCTTTTGGGTTATGAAGAAATGGAACGTATAACTGAGGGTATTCCAAAATTTAATATTGATAGAATTCTTGATTTTGATCTAGAGAATATTTATCTGTATTGTACGGTGAATTGCATTGAAAATCCTTATATTGCCAATTACATAAAGAAACGAAAATAAATAGAAGATGAAGAGAATACTAATGAAAGGGAAGAGACTTCCCAATATCCTCCTATTATTTCTTATGATGAATCAGGTAACGAGGAGGAGCCTCCTATTCAACCAATCTCATTAATAAGGAGCTCCAAAAAGAGGATTGAACCCACACATGATGTGGTGAAGAAGAAGAAAAGAAAAAGGAAGAGAGGTAAAAAGATATCTCTCCCAAATAATGCTGCTCCTATTACTATTGTGCCTCATGAAAATATAATTGTGGAAGATAATGATACTTCTTATGATCTTGAAAATCTTTTTGGCACTTGCTTGGAAGAATATGATAATTGCTATACTATTGGTGCTATCCATACTATTAATGATGAGAGTGATTATGCTTATAATATGAAAAGGCCCAAGCTTGGGGATGCTATGTTTGATGAAGATGATGTTTTTGAGAATATATTTGCTGCAATTTATGTTAATACCAAGCTTGGGGAAGCTATGATTAATGAAGATGATATTTTTAGTCTCCCAAGTTTTGATATGCAAATTTATAATGATGATAGCATGCCTCCTACTTATGATGATTATTGTGATGATACTTATGCTATAAAAGTAGTGATTATATTTATAAAACTTGTCATGATTATGGTACCCCTTCTCTGAACATTACTCTTTTAATGTGGAAACAATTTATAGTATTCAAGTCTCTTATGATACTCCCACTATTTCGATTAAGAAGAAATTTGCTTATGTGGAGAGTAATAAAATTTCTATGCTTGTAGATCATGAAAATAATGCTTTAGGTGCTGGTTATATTGTTGAATTCATTCATGATGCTACTGAAAATTATTATGAGGGAGGAACATATGCTTGTTGGAATTGCAATAATATCAAGTTTCCTCTCTATGTGCTTAAAGTTTTGAAGTTATGCTTGTTTTACCCTCCTATGCTAGTTGATTATTGTTCCCATAAGTTGTTTGCTCACAAAATCCCTATGCATAGGAAGTGGGTTAGGCTTAAATGTGCTAGTAATATTATTCATGATGCTCTCTTTATGTTCCAATTCTTATCCTTTATGTGAGCATCATTGAAATCATCATGCCTAGCTAGGGGCATTAAACGATAGCGCTTGTTGGGAGGCAACCCAATTTTATTTTAGTTCCTTGATTTTTGCTCCTGTTTAGTAATAAATAAATCATCTAGCCTCTGATTAGATGTGGTTTTATGCTTTTAATTAGTGTTTGTGCCAAGTAGAACCTTTGGGAAGACTTGGGGAAAGTCTTGTTGATCTTGCTGTAAAAAATAGAAACTTAGCGCTCACGAGATTAGCTGCCATTTTTTATTGGAGAGTGATATTTAGTTAATTCTTTTTGCAGATGATTAACAGATAAATTCCTCAGGTACATCAATTTATTTGAGAATGTTATGAGTTCCAGAAGTATACGTTTGATCCAGATTACTACAGACTGTTCTGTTTTTGACAGATTCTGCTTTTCATGTGTTGTTTGCTTATTTTGATGAATCTAAGGCTAGTAAAATAGTTTATAAACCATAGATAAGTTGGAATACAGTAGGTTTAAAACCAATATAAATAAAGAATGAGTTCATTACAGTACCTTATGATGGTGATTTGCTTTCTTATACTAACGGAGCTTACGAGTTTTCTGTTAAGTTTTGTGTTGTGAAGTTTTCAAGTTTTGGGTAAGGATTCGATGGACTATGGAATAAGGAGTGGCAAGAGCCTAAGCTTGGGGATGCCCGGGGCACCCCAAGATAATATTCAAGGATAGCCAAGAGCCTAAGCTTGGGGATGCCCCGGAAGGCATCCCCTCTTTCGTCTACTTCTATCGGTAACTTTACTTGGAGCTATATTTTTATTCACCACATGATATGTGTTTTGCTTGGAGCGTCAATTTATTTTGTTAGGTTTTGCTTGCTGTTTGAATAAAATACCAGGATCTGAAATTCTTAAATGTTAGAGGGTCTTCACATAGTTGCATAATTATTCGACTACTCATTGATCTTCACTTAAATCTTTCGGAGTAGTTTGTCATTTGCTCTAGTGCTTCACTTATATCTTTCACAGCATGGTGGTAGTTTTATTTTGAAGAAATAGATGAACTCTCATGCTTCACTTAGATTATTTTGAGAGTCTTAAATAGCATGGTAATTTGCTTAAAATCCTAATATGCTAGGTATTCAAGAATAATAAAATTCTCTTATGAGTGTGTTGAATACTATGAGAAGTTTGATACTTGATAATTGTTTTGAGATATGGAGATGGTGATATTAGAGTCATGCTAGTTGATTGGTTATGAATTTGAGAAATACTTGTGTTGAAGTTTGCAAGTCCCGTAGCATGCACGTATGGTAAACGTTGTGTAACAGATTTGAAACATGAGGTATTATTTGATTGTCCTCCTTATGAGTGGCGGTCGGGGACGAGCGATGGTCTTTTCCTACCAATCTATCCCCCTAGGAGCATGCGCGTAGTGCCGAGGTTTTTGATGACTTGTAGATTTTTGCAATAATTATGTGAGTTCTTTATGACTAATGTTGAGTCCATGGATTATACGCACTCTCACCCTTCCATCCTTGCTAGCCTCTTCGGTACCGTGCATTGCCCTTTCTCACATTGAGAGTTGGCGCAAACTTCGCCGGTGTATTCAAACCCCGTGATATGATATGCTCTGTCACACATAAACCTCCTTATATCTTCCTAAAAACAGCCACCATACCTACCTATTATGGCATTTCCATAGCCATTCCGAGATATATTGCCATGCAACTTTCCATCATTCCGTTTATCATGACACATTCATCATTATCATATTGCTTAGCATGATCATGTAGTTGACATAAGTATTTGTGGAAAAGCCACCGTTCATAATTTTTTCATACTTGTCACTCTTGATTCATTGCATATCCCGGTACACCGCCGGAGGCATCCATATAGAGTCATACTTCGTTCTAGTATCGAGTTGTAAATAAATAGAAGTGTGATGATCATGATTCAATAGAGCATTGTCCCCCAAAAAAGAGAAAGGCCAAAGAAAAAAAAAGAAGGCCCAAAAAAAGAGAAAATAAATAAAAAGGGACAATGCTACTATCCTTTGCCACACTTGTGCTTCAAAGTAGCACCATGATCTTCATGATAGAGAGTCTCTTGTTTTGTCACTTTCATATACTAGTGGGAAATTTTCATTATAGAACTTGGCTTGTATATTCCAACAATGGGCCTCCTCAAGTGCCCTAGGTCTTCGTGAGCAAGAAATTTGGATGCACACCCACTAGTTTTTTTTGTTGAGCTTTCATACATTTATAGCTCTAGTGCATCCGTTGCATGGCAATCCCTACTCCTTGCATTAACATCAATCGGTGGGCATCTCCTTAGCCCATTGATTAGCCTCGTTGATGTGAGACTTTCTCCTTTTTGTCTTCTCCACATAACCCCCTCATTATTCTATTCCACCCATAGTGCTATATCCATGGCTCGCGCTCATGTATTGCGTGAAAGTTTATAGGTTTCAGATTACTAAAGTATGAAACAATTGCTTGGCTTGTAATCGGGGTTGTGCATGATGAGAGCATTCTTGTGTGACGAAAATGAAGCATGACTAAACTGTATGATTTTGTAGGGATGAACTTTCTTTGGCCATGTTATTTCGAGAAGACATGATTGCTTAGTTAGTATGCTTGAAGTATTATCATTTTTATGTCACTATGAACTTTTGTCTTGAATCTTTCGGATCTGAATATTCATGCCACAATTAAGAAGAATTACATTGAAATTATGCCAACTAGCATTCCACATCAAAAATTCTTTCTTTTATCATTTACCAACTCGAGGACGAGCAGGAATTAAGCCTGGGGATGCTGATACGTCTCCAACGTATCTATAATTTTTGATTGCTCCATGCTATATTATCTACTGTTTTGAATGTTTATGGGCTTTATTATACACTTTTATATCATTTTTGGGACTAACCAATTAACCCAGAGCCCAATGCCAGTTTCTGTTTTTACCCAGTTTTAGGGTTTCGAAGAAAAGGAAAATAAAACGAAGTCCAATTGACCTGAAACTTCACGGAACTCATTTTTGGAAGGAAAGAAGCCTAGAAGACTTGGAGTGCACGTCGGGGGCAATCCTTCTCCGGTGTCCATCTTCATCATCCCGGTGCTCTCCATGACGAGGAGGGAGTAGTTCTCCCTCGGGGCTGAGGGTATGTACCAGTAGCTATGTGATTTTTGACAGATTCTGTTTTCTATGTGTTGTTGCTTATTTTGATGAATCTATGAGTAGTATCGGAGGGTATGAACCATAGAGAAGTTGGAATACAGTAGATATTACACCAATATGAATTTAGAATGAGTTCACAACAGTACCTAAGTGGTGATTTATTTTCTTATACTAACGGAGCTTACGAGTTTTCTGTTAAGTTTTGTGTTGTGAAGTTTTCAAGTTTTGGGTAAAGATTTGATGGACTATGGAATAAGGAGTGGCAAGAGCCTAAGCTTGGGGATGCCAAGGCACCCCAAGGTAATATTCAAGGACAACCAAAGAGCCTAAGCTTGGGGATGCCCCGGAAGGCATCCCCTCTTTCGTCTTCGTTCATCGGTAACTTTACTTGGAGCTATATTTTTATTCGCCACATGATATGTGTTTTGCTTGGAGCGTCATTTATTTTCTTTTGTTTTGCTTGCTGTTTGAATAAAATACCAAGATCTGAAATTATTAAATGTTAGAGAGTCTTCATATAGTTGCATAATTGTTCGACTACTCATTGATCTTCACTTATATCTTTCGGAGTAGTTTGTCATTTGCTCTAGTGCTTCACTTATATCTTTTTAGAGCACGGTGGTGGTTTTATATAGAAATAGATGAACTCTCATGCTTCACTTATATTATTTTGAGAGTCCTAAACAGCATGGTAATTCTTTGGTTATGAATTTAGTCCTAATATGATGGGCATCCAAGAGGGATAATAATAAAAACTTTCATATAAGTGCATTGAATACTAAGAGAAGTTTGATGCTTGATAATTGTTTTGAGATATGAAGATAGTGATATTAGAGTTGTGCTAGTTGAGTAATTGTGAATTTGAGATACTTGTGTTGAAGTTTGCAAGTCCCGTAGCATGCACATGGTGACCGTTGTGTAACAAATTTGAAACATGAGGTGTATTTTGATTGTCTTCCTTATGAGTGGCGGTCGGGGACGAGCGATGGTCTTTTCCTACCAATCTATCCCCCTAGGAGCATGCGCGTAGATGCTTGGTTTTGATGACTTGTAGATTTTTGCAATAAGTATGTGAGTTCTTTATGACTAATGTTGAGTCCATGGATTATACGCACTCTCACCCTTCCATCATTGCTAGCCTCTTCGGTACCGTGCATTGCCCTTTCTCACCTTGAGAGTTGGTGCAAACTTCGCCGGTGCATCCAAACCCCGTGATATGATACTCTCTTCACACATAAACCTCCTTATATCTTCCTCAAAACAGCCACCATACCTACCTATTATGGCATTTCCATAGCCATTCCGAGATATATTGCCATGCAACTTTCCACCGTTCCGTTTATTATGACATGCATCATCATTGTCATATTGCTTTGCATGATCATGTAGTTGACATCGTATTTGTGGCAAAGCCACCGTTCATAATTCTTTCATACATGTCACTTGATTCATTGCATATCCCGGTACACCGCCGGAGGCATTCATATAGAGTCATACTTGTTCTAGTATCGAGTTGTAATCATTGAGTTGTAAATAAATAGAAGTGTGATGATCATCATTATAGAGCATTGTCCCAAAAAAAGAAAGGAAAAAGAAAGGCCAAAAAAAGAAAGGCCAAATAAAAAAATAAAAAAATAAAAGGGACAATGCTACTATCCTTTTTCCACACTTGTGCTTCAAAGTAGCACCATGATCTTCATGATAGAGAGTCTCTTGTTTTGTCACTTTCATATACTAGTGGGAATTTTTCATTATAGAACTTGGCTTGTATATTCCAACAATGGGCCTCCTCAAGTGCCCTAGGTCTTCGTGAGCAAGCAAGTTGGATGCACACCCACTTAGTTTCTTTTGTTGAGCTTTCATACATTTATAGCTCTAGTGCATCCGTTGCATGGCAATCCCTACTCCTTGCATTGACATCAATTGATGGGCATCTCCCTAGCCCATTGATTAGCCGCGTCGATGTGAGACTTTCTCCTTTTTGTCTTCTCCACATAACCCCTCATTATATTCTATTCCACCCATAGTGCTATATCCATGGCTCACGCTCATGTATTGCGTGAAAGTTGAAAAAAGTTTGAGATTACTAAAGTATGAAACAATTGCTTGGCTTGTCATCGGGGTTGTGCATGATGAGAGCATTCTTGTGTGACGAAAATGGAGCATGACCAAACTATATGATTTTGTAGGGATGAACTTTCTTTGGCCATGTTATTTTGAGAAGACATGATTGCTTAGTTAGTATGCTTGAAGTATTATTGTTTTTATGTCAATATTAAACTTTTGTCTTGAATATGGATCTGAATATTCTTGCCACAATAGAGAATTTCATGGATAAATATGTTAGGTAGCATTCCACATCAAAAATCCTGCTTTTATCATTTCCCTACTCGAGGACGACCAGGAATTAAGCTTGGGGATGCTGATACGTCTCCAACGTATCTATAATTTTTGATTGTTCCATACTATTATATTATCTGTTTTGGATGTTTATGGTATTTATTATACACTTTATATTATTTTTGGGACTAACCTATTAACCCAGAGCCCAGTGCCAGTTTCTGTTTTTTCCTTGTTTTAGAGTATCGCGGAAAAGGAAAATCAAACGGAGTCCAATTGAACTGAAACTTCACGGAACTTATTTTTGGACCAGACGAAGCCCACGGAGTATCGGAGTTGGACCAGGAGAGTCCCGGGCTACCCACGAGGGTGGGGGGCTCGCCCCCCCCCCTGGGCGCGCCCCCCTGCCTCGTGGTCAGCCCGGAGGTCCACCGACATACTTCTTCCTCCCATATATACCCATATACCCTAAAAACTTCGGGCAACACAATAGATCATGAGTTCCGCCGCCAGAAGCCTCCACAGCCACCGAAAACCAATCTAGACCCGTTCAAGTGCCCTGCCGGAGGGGCAACCCATCACCGGTGGCCATCTTCATCATCCCGGTGCTCTACATGATCAGGAGGGAGTAGTTCTCCCTCGGGGCTGAGGGTATGTACCAGTAGCTATGTGTTTGATCTCTCCTCTCTCGTGTTCTTGAGGTGGTATGATCTTGATGTATCGCGAGCTTTGCTATTATAGTTGGATCTTATGATGTTTCTCCCCCTCTACTCTCTTGTAATGGATTGAGTTTTCCCTTTGAAGTTATCTTATCGGATTGAGTCTTTAAGGATTTGAGAACACTTGATGTATGTCTTGCGTGGGATACCTGTGGTGACAATGGGTATTCTATTGATCCACTTGATGTATGTTTTGGTGATCAACTTGCGGGTTCCGCCCATGAACCTATGCATAGGGGTTGGCACACGTTTTCGTCGTACTCTCCGGTAGAAACTTTGGGGCACTCTTTGAGACTTTGTGTTGGTTGAATAGATGAATCTGAGATTGTGTGATGCATATCGTATAACATACCCATGGATACTTGAGGTGACATTGGAGTATCTAGGTGACATTAGGGTTTTGGTTGATTTGGTGTCTTAAGGTGTTATTCTAGTACGCACTCTAGGGCTGTTTGTGACACTTATAGGAATAGCCCAACAGATTGATTGGAAAGAATAACTTTGAGGTGGTTTCGTACCCTACCATAATCTCTTCGTTTGTTCTCCGCTATTAGTGACTTTGGAGTGACTCTTTGTTGCATGTTGAGGGATAGTTATGTGATCCAATTATGTTATTATTGTTGAGGAACTTGCACTATGAAAGTATGAACCCTAGGCCTTGTTTCAACGCATTGCAATACCGTTTGTGCTCACTTTTATCATTAGTTACCTTGCTGTTTTTATATTTTCAGATTACAAAAACCTTTATCTACTATCCATATACCACTTGTATCACCATCTCTTCGCCGAACTAGTGCACCTATACAATTTACCATTGTATTGGGTGTGTTGGGGACACAAGAGACTCTTTGTTATTTGGTTGCAGGGTTGCTTGAGAGAGACCATCTTCATCCTACGCCTCCTACGGATTGATAAACCTTAGGTCATCCACTTGAGGGAAATTTGCTACTGTCCTACAAACCTCTGCACTTGGAGGCCCAACAACGTCTACAAGAAGAAGGTTGTGTAGTAGACATCAAGCTCTTTTCTGGCGCCGTTGCCGGGGAGGTGAGTGCTTGAAGGTATATCTTTAGATCTTGCAATCGAGTCTTTTAGTTTCTTGTTTTATCACTAGTTTAGTTTATAAAAGAAAATACAAAAAAAATGGAATTGAGTTTGCCTCATACGCTTCATCTTTTTAATATCTTTCGTGAGTATGATGGAAAGCCCATGTCGTCGAGGATGAGGTTGCCGAGGTCGGGGAAGAAGTTGTCGTTCGCGAAGTCATCACTGCCAGCAGTCGCGCGAGTGCGCTCCCCAAAAACCTGATCGCCCCTCTCCCGTACAGGATCACGAGAGGCGGGGTTCCGGAGGCCTGCTGTCCCTTCTCCCGGTGCACGCCGAAAGGAGGGATGGAGAAGACTTGCTTGGCGGCGCAATGATCTGGAACGGTGGTGAGAAACCATACGAAGCGGTGACGGCTAGGGTAGACGTCTGCCTGACTATATAGAGCGGGCGGGCCGGGTAGGTCGTGGGAGTAAATCCCACGTCCGAGTCGTCACGATCCAAAAGAATCGGAAACGGTTTAGTAATTAATGTGTCCGTTAATTACTAATTAAGACAACGTGCATAGCTCTGCCCTTGGCTCGGCTCAATCCCGCGCGGCGCGGCGAGCGAGGAGGAGGAGCGCGCGTGTAGGTCTCCTCTTCTCATGCTCATACAAGTGGTAGAAGAGCTCACTTGTGCAACTCTCTCTCAACTTCCGGGGTGGGACTAAACTTTAGTCTCACTCACTCCACTCACATGTGTGCATGAATGGGCCAAGAGAATTTCAGAATTTTAGTTGGGCTTTGGGCCAAAGGCCTACTAGCAAAATTCCAACATGACCCACCACCGACTCCACAGCTGTAACACAAAACCCCCAATCCGGGCGCCTCACTCCGAACCCTAGCTCACTCTCTCTCGCTGGCGTAGCTGTAGGCGTCTCTGGCTGGTGGAGGATCTTGGCCATCCTCGTCGGGAGGTGGAGTTGTGGTTGTCGACGTCGTCAGAGTCTGAGAGGACGATCCTCTCCTTCATCTGGCAGACGGCTTTGTCCTGCCGCCGCTTCAACTTGGCGAGCCGAGCCGCCTCCGCCGCTGCCTCCTTCGCCTCGCGCTCTGACTGCTCTATGGTAAACCAGACACTAGTAGAAAAGGGGGCAAAGGTCCAGGCCGAGTCAACCCATTAGTCCCGGTTCAGTCACGAACCGGGACTAATGTGAGCATTGGTCCCGGTTCGTGCGGCTAAGGCATTAGTCCCGGTTCACCTGAGCCCTTTAGTCCCGGTTTGAGGCACGAACCGAGACTAAAGGGTGCCGATTGCCCTTTAGTCCGGTTTGTGTTCTAAACCGGACTAAAAGATTAGACCTTTAGTCCCGGTTTTAGACCACAAACCGGGGCTAAAGGGTGCCAATTGCCCCTTTAGTCCCGGTGTGTCTCAAACCGGGACTAAAGGTCCCATTTTCAAACCCTAACCCCCCCCCCCCCCCGTGGATCGCCTTTTTTGTTTCGAAAAAATCAAAAGAAAATGATAAAAACTTCAAAAAATAAAATCCTTCGAGAGGTAGTTATATTACTACATCTACTAGTTAGGAAAATTTAAAAACTTAAATTTGGACATGTTTTGCAAAAAATGTAGGGAAAATGTAAAACGGCTATAACTTTTGCCTACGATGTCGGAAAAAAACATATAATATATCAAAATGTTCAGAACGAAAATCCGCTCCCGATTTTGACCGCCTACGGCCTGTTTGCAAATTTTTAGAATCCTCAAATTCTAAAAGGTAAAAAAGTTATGCTCAAATTTCAGTTTTTTTTGAATTTTTGTTAAATCTGGTCAAACTATGGTCAAACTACTTATTCAAGAAGATTTAGTGTTACTAAATAATTATTCAATAATATTAGTGTTACTAAATAATTATTTCAGTTTTTTTTGAATTTTGGTCAAATATGGTCAAACAATGGTCAAACTACTTATTCAAGAAATATTAGTGTTACTAAATAATTATTTCAGTTTTTTTGAATTTTGGTCAAATCTGGTCAAACTGTGGTCAAACTAGGGTCAAACTACTTATTCAAGAAATATTTGTGTTACTAAATAATTATTGTTTTTTAGAACAATAGTTTCAAACTCAAACAGTGAAATGTGTGACTTCATGCTCAAGCTAAATTCCTGAGGGTTAATAGGATTGACATCTTACTATTGTCAGGAAAACAACAAGTGCAGACTTGGAAACGAGGGAATAGAACCAGAAAGTTAAGCGTGCTCAGACTGGAGTAGTGAGAGGATGGGTGACCGTTCGGGAAGTTAAATGATTTGGAATGATTAGGGGTGGTTAGAGATTAAAGGTTAAATTGAGCAATGATTAGGGATGATTAGAGATTAGAGGTTAAATTGAGCAGTGATGAGGGGTGATTAGAGATTAGAGGTTAAAATAATTCAGAAATTTGAAAATAAAAAAAAATGAAAAAAAAATCATAAAATTTCCTTTAGTACCGGTTGGTGTTACCAACCGGGACTAAAGGTGGACCTCCAGGCAGCGGCCACGTGGAGGGCCTTTAGTCCCGGTTCGTATAAGAACCGGGACTAAAGGGGAGGCTTTAGTACCGACCCTTTAGTCCCGGTTCCAGAACCGGGACTAAAGGCCCTTATGAACCGGGACAAAAGGCCCTTTTTCTACTAGTGAGAGCGCCTTCGGGTTCTTCCACCGTAGGCGGCAAGCGTACGTCTTTGCCGTCGTGAGTGACGGACGGTAGACCCAAGTGAGGAGTCGCTTGTCCTTGTCGGGCTCCACCAGCATACTACGGTAGCGGCGTCCTGCTGCCTCACGCAGCGGGCGGCGCGCGCCTCCGATTCCGGAGGTTGCGTGTGGGCCGGCGATGCGGGCACTAGCACCCACCACTACCCACGCAGAGCAGTGACCGGCGGGGGAAGGGAACGCCGCGGGGGCGAAGCGGACGGCGCTGCCTTGACGAAGTTGCACGTGAGCCGGGAGGGGCCCGCTCTGGCTACCGCGCTACGCGGGGCCGGAGCTGCGGCAACACTGCAGATCCGGAGCAGCCCCCGATGTCCATCTTGGACCGCTCCAAGGCAATGCTAAGGGCCAGGTCCTCGTCGATGTCGAGGTCGAAGCCGGAGTGGCTGCCAGAGCTTGACATTGCGTCGGATTGGATCGAAATTGGAGAGGGAAGAGGAGAGGACGAAGGGAGAGAGGAGAGTGAGCTAGGGTTCCGAGCGAGGAGCCGGATTAGGGTTTTTTGTGGGACAATGGTGTGGTCGGTGGTGGGTCGGGCCTGTCAGCACCAACATGGTGGACTCACTTGGGCGACGTGGCGGGCGCACCCGCGTGTGCCTGGGTCGCCGCATATTCGATTTAAGGCGTCTGGATGGATAGATTTTTCATGACTGACAAGCGTTCGGTCCGCCTGCTCGGACGTTTGAGACGGGTCTAAGGCACCCGGTGGTACATGCTCTCACACGCGGTGATATTTCTTCCATGGCTCGACACACATGCATTGTCGATAGTATTCCTGGGCGTTTAGATCACTAACGAGGCAGCGCTTGAGCGTCATACCATAACACTATTGTGGGCATGCTGCTGATTTTTTATTTTTTTTTGAATCGGGCACGCTGCCATGGCAGACTTCAACATCACTCAGCAAAATCTCTCCTGGTAATTTTAATGATAAAAATCAGTCTGACAACACAGGAAACAGCAATGTGATGCCGCATCAGCCATCAAGACTGCACCCTAAGGTCTGATCTTCTCATTGCAGGAGATAAAATTTACTCTCACGCCTCATCCAAATGTTCAAAAGATCCAGGCTTGTCGAATGGAAACACAGCCCCGGGCATCGGAGTTTACCTCAATTTTATGCAGGATCAAAGGAGCATTCAAATTCCGATTCAAGCTCTGCTCCGGCCAACTCTCAAGGCAGGATCACAAACCCTTGTCCTTGCAGCCAAGCACAACTCTTGCTTGTTGTCCGGCCAACGTTTCTCGCGGACAACCTTTCTCTTGCTAAGGCAGCGGCTGCTAGAAATGTTGTGGCCGATTCCACTCCTTGGACGATCAGAACAACTCTTGCGGATTACTACAGGTCCAGCGACAGTCTTCAGTCGTAGATGTTTCGTATCTGCTCACAATGTAGCTCATGAGGCTCTAAGTAGATATCTAGAACCTGTCTTTAGCTGTTTCGGTTCAACGACAATCTCTCCTCTTTCTACCTTAAATCTACAGGGTTCTGTACTACATGCTGTACATTATAGTTGAATGAATTTTGCGCCTTGGGCACCTTTCCCCGTTTAAAAAAGGGTATATGATGTCCAGAAATTTTGTTAAAATTGTCTGTTTCATGGTTGTCACTGTGAAGTACGCATCTCAAGGGCTCATCAAAGATTGTCGTTAACAAATGTGCTCTCTGTTCTTAGTACTGACAAATGTGCTCTCTGTTCTTAGTACTGACGACCGGCATGCACACATGGAAGTTCCCTCTCAAATCACTTCACCTAGATGACCTCCAAAAGGAAATCAACCACCACGCAACTTATCATAGTGACGGCCATTTTCAGTTAAACTATTCGAAACAAAGCAAAATATCTCCAAGAGGCAACCTATCCAATCTTCTCGAGTCATTCTAGGGGCGACAGCCCACAGGATTAGTATTTGAATAGATTACACAGCACTTGCCAGTAGGCCCATGATGAGGAATGATTATTACTATCAAACTAACACACGATGATGAGCTCATCACCAGATTAACTTACTACGCGACTGCAAGTAGCACCATAACCCATTTATAAAGAGGCACCCGAATTACCAACTCTGGCTGATGATGGCTACATAGACAAAAACACGGCAAATCTAGCTGAGTAGCATTGACTACAACAAATGGGAAGTTGAATATAGTATTGTGACATAATATACAGATGTACTATTGATCCCTCCTATAAAAGGCCAGTGCGTGCAAGGATATATAGTATCAGTTGTTTGTTCCCAGGGCCTTCCTCACACTGTAAGCATAGGAGAGCTACAGGGCTTCTTGCTCTTTGCGGCTTGCGTCCTTATGTCAGTGCTCAGCTTTCACATTGGAATCTCCATTAGGCAAAACATTTTGCGACTGAGCCAACCGCTTTGATTCCTGGACAAAAAGTGAGTTATTAAGAAACTAATGCAGTAGAATACAGATAAGAGGATAAATAAACATTTAGGTCCAATGGACAGCCCAAATGACAAAGTTCAGGCGAGAGGGTCAACAACGGCACGGAGACTAATAACACAAGAGCCATAGCTGGTGAAGATTTACAAACAATGCATTACTAACACAGAGCAAATGATGTCCTCAGATAAATTAATTATTAAAACCAAGATCAGTGTTTTAAGTAGCAGATTCTAATCAAACACATATATCATGGTTCTAGTCTCACCAACTTAAGCTAACACTTCCAGAAGGCAAAGAAGATGAACTGAGCATTGTGACAACAGAAACATGAAACCACATTGTTCAAGCTCCTTACTAATGTAGTCAAATATAATTCACATTGTTTTCTTGTCCCGTTGGCAGATTGGTATTCAACATTTTTAATAAAGACACGTCTATCTTACTAACGCAGGCATATTTACACTTACAGCGGCAGAAGTAGCACGTATCTGCCTGTATGCTTCAATGTCTTCAGGAAAAGCTTCTTCAAGCTCCTCTAGAAGATGCTTCCTCAGACTCTGAAACAAACAGATGTATGATATTATTATGTCATTCCAATCAATTTGATTAGGGCCGGCAGCTACACGTTCATTCAATAAATGTTATACAGATACTGGATACAAAATCGCCACCTATCCATTCTTATACAGCTAGATAATACAGAGACAGGAATCTGCATGAGCAGTACAACAAACACAGGCCCCATATTTCACCTAAATTAAATCAGGGCCGGGAGTTAATTGGGAATAACACCAGGAAAAGCTTCGAAAATGAATTCCCAGCTATTTGTGACACTGATTGATCTTAACGAACCCTAAACAAAAGTAGGCCTTACAGACAACGTTTCAATAAATGCTATACAGATACAGAGATGCTGGATACAAAATTGCCATCTATTCATTCTTATCCAGCTAAATAATACAGAGACAGGATTCTACATGGGCAGTACAACAAAGACTGGCACCACATTTCACCTAAATTTAATTAGAGATGACAGTCAATGGGAGTAACAACAGGGAAAGCTTTGATAATGAAAAGTATTGTTACCAACTGATCGGCTGCACTCTGTATACCATAACCAATTTAAGTGGATGGAGATGGAGTAATTTCATTTTTTCTTGGTAGTTGCCGTGGTGTAAGTAAATCACATAAATGAAGGCCCAATTCATGAAAGACAACATGTGTTTGCTTGATTTGTGGTTGGATGCCACTATATGGAAGATACAAGATGCGATAAAAAAGCTCTGTGTTGGTTCCTTTTCACAGGGCATACAAAAAATGTATCCCCTTCAAATAACCAATATCATCTTATATCAGAAGCAGCATTCTTTTATACACGAACAGCTGTACCAATTGAAGATTTCATCAAAAAGTTCCCCTAAAAATAGACCAGCAAACTTTCTCACTGGTTTTAATCCATTGTACTCTACCATGCTACAAACTGTATCGAGCATATATCTATGGGCATGTTTGATTAATAGTGAAATTTTGGCACATTTTAACAACAGTTTAAGCCATCCATACCTTGAAAGCATCGGTCTTGCCCTTGGTGATCTGGTTCTTGGCGATGCAGCTGTTGAGCACGTCCCGGGTGAACTCATCGGGGTTCTTCCCGTCATCGATCAAACTAACAACACACGCACCAATCAGAAAGACACAGTTCAGGCGAGAGGGTCAACAACAGCAAAGGAGCAATGGGGCAAGAGACAGAGACTAAACGATCTCACTTGACGACCTCCATGGGCACCTGGATGTTGCACCCTTCGGCGAGCTTCTGCATCGTGTCGAGCTCCGCCACCAGCGCGTTCCTGCATCGCCAGACAAGACCAAACCCTAAGGGATCCGCGCACGCAGAATAAGCCGCGGGAGGATAACGTGGTCGCGGGGGAGGTTTGCTGCGGGGGTACGGGGAGGCGAGGGAGCTCACAGGCGCTGGAGGAGGGGGAGCTGGGACGCGGAGCTGAAGGAGGAGACGTTGAGGTTGAGCTGGTGGAGCAGGCCCAGGGTCCTCTGGATCGAGGCCGTGACCTGCGCCAGGTTCTGCTTCGACGGGTCCTCCGGACGGTCGCCCCCTTGTACACCGTTACCGGAAGCGGCCGCAGCCGCTACGACGGCGGCGGTTGCGGCGGCGGAGGAGGAAGAGTTCGGGGCAGCGCTGTCCATGGCGAAATCGGAGGGGCAGAAGACGGCCGAACGGAAGGCCTCCACGGTTCGATTTGTAAATTCTTCTGTTTTTTTTAGAAAATGTAGTTCTTCTGGTAGGCCCAACTGACCAACAGATTACTGGGCCTACAGTATCAGGGGCTTTAAGATAAACTGTAGCCCACTCACTGCGCACCTTCGCTCTATTGGGCCGTCTTTTTTCTTTGGACATTTCGACCATTGAAAGCATTACTACATTTGCACCCAAAAAATGAACATTTTCACATAACTCTATGCTTAGGGATAAAAGTCCGGTAAATTTTAAAAATAACATCCTACATTTTCCCACTAATAACAGACTAGCATTGATGTCACACTAACCTTGCGGAGCCAGGACTTTGCTCCTTTTATTTTGGTATAAAAGAATGGCCGCCCTCTCCAATTTCATTTAAAGAAATCAAGGTATTCAAATTTGCTCCTTGGTATTCATTGTAAAAACAAATTCCAGTTGATTCGCTCTTGTGCATTACAGCAGTGGCATGGAAAAACGTTTTAGTTCGAAATTTTATCAAGCAATATACAATATAGTGATTCGTTCTTAATTTGAGAAGAAATTTACCTTGGATGCGCGGATGGACGTTGTGCCTTTCGCCAATGGCAAGCGCTGACACCGAGTGGAAGCGACGGAGGCACATGGGTGGCTGGGTCATTGGGTCTGGCAAAGGGCCAATTGCTTTCTTTCGCAACGCCACTGCCGGCGGTGCCTTGGTGTTGGTACGGTGGTGTCATCCGCCACCGCTAGTTGAGGGGCTCGGGAGCAGGGAGAAGCATACTGGAGTGCGCCAGGGGCGCCACTATGTCTCACTTATAGTGAGGATGTAGCACAACCCCGTGTCAAGCAGCCCCAGAATCGGTCGGGCCAGCGGAGACCGATGGCCTTGAGCGCTTTTTTCTTTTGTTTTTCTTAACATTTTTCGTTGTTTCTACTTTATTTATTTTTTACTTTTGCTTATAGTATTTAGAAACATCCTGGATATATCTATTATAAAAAATCACTTTACGTATAGAATTGAAAATTATTAATTGCGGATTTGAAAAATGTTACACGTGTATAGAAAAATGTTTCTAATGTATACAATTTATTACATCATGTATGAAGAAAATTAGACATCAAAATATGCATATGAAAACATGTTAATCATGAATTTAGAAAATGCGAAAAGCGTATAAAAATGATAATGATGTATACAACAATGTACAATTGTTTATGCAAAAAGATAGACATAAAGAAAATATGTTTTAAAAATTTTAACAATGTATTTAAAAAAATATTAAACCTATATATAAAAATGGTTCCTCATGTATACGGAAAATGTACAATATGTATGCAAGAAATTAGACTAAAAATACATGTTTAAATTTATTAATCATGTATATGAAAGTTTTTAAATGTATGTATTAAAATGTTGCTGATGTAGAGAAAAATATTAAAATGTGTATGAAAAAAGATGACACAAAAAATATATGTGTTGAACGAAAATGCTAATCATGTTTTTTTTAAATGATCAGCGTGTACACAAAAAATGTTTCATGTAAGATAAATGTGAAGCGTGTATACAAATGTTCCTTTTTTGTACAAAAGAGAAAGAAGAAAACCAATGAAAATAAAAAAACTACGAAAAGCGAAGAAAACCAATGAAACCAAAAAATAGAACAAAGGAAACGAAAGACAAATGAAATCGTAGAAAACCCGTGCAAAGAAAGGAAACAGTGAAAACTGATAAAAACAAAGAAAAACGATGAAAACACGAAAGAAACAAAAGATAAACGTAGAAAGAAAGAAAGAAAGAAAAGAAAGAAAAGCAAAAAACAGTGAAAAACAAGAATGTGACAAAGCGAAAATAAAGGAAAAACAAATTTGTGAAAACATTGAAAGAAACGAAGGAAACTGATGAAAAACAGAGAACCCAAAATAGACCGGTCTAGCGGAGGATGAAGGCCTTTAGCGCTTTTCTATTTTTTATTCATCTTTTTGAATTGTTTTTGCTTTATTTTTGTACTTTTGGTTACAGTTAGAAATATTCCAAATATATCTTTGATAAAAATTATAATCATGTATTTAAAATATGTGAAATATGTATGAAAAAAATGTTTCTGGGGTATACAAGAATTGTACAAAGTGTATGAAGAAAAGTAGACATCAAACATATATATGAAAGAATATTAACCATATATTTAAAAATTTAAAACTGTATAATTAATGTTTATGATGTATACAAAAGATGTGAATTTTTTAATGCAAAAGGTAGACCTAATGAAAATATGTTTAAAAAAGTATTAGACGTGGACATAGAAAATGTCCCTGATGTATATAGAAAATGTACAATATGTATGCAAGAAAGTAGACATAAAAATGTTTGTTTAAATTTTTTAATCATGTATTTGAATTTTTTTAAACATATGTGTAAAAATGTTACTTATGCACACAAAGTATTTTAAAATGTGTATGAAAAAAGTTGAAATAAAAAAATAGGTTTGAAAGAAAATGTTAACTATGTATTTTTAAAAATGATCAGCGTATGCACCAACATGTTTCTTGTATGATTGAAGTTAGAATGTACAAAATTTTTCCAATGAAGCCAATAAATAAAGTAAGGAAAAAATGAAAACAAAGAAAGGAAATAAAGGAAATGAAAAAAAATATTAAAACCAATGCAAAAGAATGAAAATTGAGAAAAAGGGAAAATCGATGAAAACCATGAAAGCAAATAAAGGAAATAAAAAAAATAAAACCAATGCAAAAGAATGAAAACAGTGAAAATTGAGAAGAAAAAAAAAAGAAAATCAATGAAAACCATGAAAGAAACAAAAGATAACATAGAAAGAAACAAAGGATAACATAGAAAGAAACAAAAGCAAAAAAATATTGAAAGCTGAGAAAGGAACAAAGGAAAAATAAACAAAGAAAAGACAAACTTGTGAAAACCGAGAAAGAAATGAAGAAAACCGATGAAAAAACAAAGAAACCCGACAATTAGAGATAATCGGTGAAGAAAGAGAGAAACCAAAATGAAAAATAAAAACAAAATGAAAAAGAGAAGAAAAAGGAAAATGAAAAAAAATGAACCACACCCGCTAAATGGCCGGCCAAGAAATGATGCGTGTGAAAATGCTTTAGGCGAGCCGAGCGTACATCTCACTATAAGCGAGATATAGGTTTGACGCTAGACAAAGGCTTGATCGCTTGAGGCCTTCAGGGATGTTTTCCTATTGCGTGGGCTGGGCTGGGCTGGACCTGTGGCGTGTGGGCTTCAATCTGTGTATTTTTTATTCAATTTGTCTACTCTTCAGACTTTAGCTTGTAGGGAAACCCTGGCATTGGCTATGGATTCGGATGTGCGGCGTCTCTTGATATCTTCTGACTAACATTCTGTGGTGAAAGATATTGAAGTTGGAACAGGAGGAAGTAACTGGGCCATAGTCAGAGAGATCAACGCAAGGAAGGCGGAGTTCAAGTCTTGTAATTTTCGTTTCGAGAGTAGGAAGAGCAATTTTGAAGCTCACAATTTAGCTAGATCCCTTTTTCTCTATTAGTTGACCGCCATGTTTGGCTTGGCGCTCCACATGATCTTGTAATGATCCCTATGAACATCATCGTTGAATAAAGTGGAACGATGTATTTTTCCTTAAAAAAATAAAAACCAGCGGCTTCAATTACCTATGGCCAAAAGAAACAAGCGCCTTCAATCTATATAAGTAATATTTGTTATATTTTTTTGGCTAGATTCATTGGTACTCCATGGAATACCAAGGGTAACACATCTGTGTGTGAAGTGCCGGTTGTGCCGCAACCCAAAGTTAATTTTGTCATTTTGGCCGTCCTGACTCGTGTGCCGCTGTTTAGAATCCACACAAAAACCCCGAAAATGAAAGTAGCTCGTCCTTGGCGGGAGGGCCGTGTTGGAAATATGCCGTAGAGGCAATAATAAAATGGTTATTATTATATTTCTTTATTCATGATAATTGTCTATTGTTCATGCTATAATTGTGTTATCCGGAAATCGTAATACATGTGTGAATACATGGACCACAACACGTCCCTAGTGAGCCTCTAGTTGACTAGCTCGTTGATCAAAAGATAGTCATGGTTTCCTGACTATGGACATTGTATGTCATTGATAACGGGATCACATCATTAGGAGAATGATGTGATGGACAAGACCCAATCCTAAGCATAGCTCAAAGATCGTGTAGTTCGTTTGCTATAGCTTTTCTGAATGTCAAGTATCATTTCCTTAGACCATGAGAAAGGACATGCGGTGCCCCCATGTGTGGTTTTGGTAATTGATGACATTCTCTATGGACTAATGGTTGCATTGAGTTATATTTGAAGGATTTGTCCATAGGCATTTCTTGAAATCCATGTGTTGGTTTCAAGGAGTTTATGTGTTGACCAATGTGCTATTAAGGAATTATCCAAAGATTGGTCATGTGAGTGTTGAGCTTATTGCAAGCATGTCTTGAAGAAGAAGATTGTGTGATCATTCATGTTTACCTTCATGACATCATCCAAACGAAGAGAGTTGGAAATATTCAAGGTTGATCAAGACTATGTCAAGAGTGAATCAAGTTGATCAACTCACAAAGCGTAAAAGATGTACCGAGAGGGATCAAGTGATCCCATGGTATAGTAAGCATTGTCCATTGCACTTTGTGTACTAACCCATGGTCTATGTGAGAGTTCTATGTGGGGTTAGGTACGTGTCCATGGGCTTGCGTCAAGAGGAAGATATCATACAACCCATGGAAAGGATGACATCAAGTGGTGATCGTCATCAAGATTGCCGTGTGCAAGTTCAGGTGGAGCACCACGAAGAGATCAAGTTCTTGAAGCTTGCCATCCATTGTGGTGTCAATGGACTTGTGAAGATGTGCCGAAGAGTGGCTCACCCATAGTGGAGTATGGGGGAGCAATCATCTAGTCTTCATCGAGCCAACTCAATCAAGAAAGGTGGTCCAACTTGAGGGATTTAAGATCGTCATCATCTAGCTCAAGTGGACCATGTGCAAGGAAAAGGTTTGCCCTTGATAGGCTTTCTATTTTACCGGTCTCGTGGTGGTAGTTGGGAGACCGGCTTATAGGATCGTTTGCCGTACTATCAAGGGGGGCTCTCAAGCTGGTGGCTTGATCGTATCGTTAGTAGAGAGCTCAAACCATTGCATCCTTGCATCATGTTTCTTGGTTCTTGTTTGGTTCTCTTTGTGAGTCTTAGAGCTTATGGTCATCTTGATGAAAAGCTTGAGTTCATCGAAAACGGAGTTTGCATGCGTCTTCTATGATGTTTTCGGTGTTGGAGGTTTTACCGGTCTTATACGAGGAATGGTTCTCACCATTTTCTTTTGGGCCTTTTCTCATTTGCTTATTATTGGTATTTCTATCAAGATTGTGTTAGCCCTTGTCGCTAGCTTTCCAACAAACTTGGTTTCATCAAATTCGGAGTACGTTTGCAAAAGTTGTGACAGTTTTGGTGTTCTGAAAAGGCTGCAGCGGTACTACCGCGAATTGGAGCGGATGTAATTTTTTACTACCGCTCCAGAGCGGTACTACCACGGCTCCTACAGCGGTAGTACCGCTCCGGACCAAAAACTCGTCCCAAGTCCTGCGGTGGTAGGCCCGAATGTATTTTTTTAGTACCGCTCGCTAGCAGTAGTACCGCTACCCTTTGCGGTAGTACCACGATCCCTAGCGGTAGTACCATGAGGACGAGCGGTAGTACCGCTCCAGCGGTTCTACTGGCCTTTTGCCTCCTCGCTGTTGTTTTTCAAAGGGGTACTACCGCCCTAGCGGTAGTACCGCTCTGTGCGGTCTGTGAGCATAACGGTTGGATTTTTCCCCGCCTATAAAAGGGGGTCTTCTTCCCCATTGAACCTTATCCTTTTAGCTCGTGTTCTTCCCCCATTGTTGAACTTCTTCGATCTTGCTAACTCTCAATCCCTCCAATGATTCTTGCTAGTTCTTGAGGGAAAAGAGAGAGGAGATCTAGATCCACGTTTCCACCAATCACTTTCTCCTCTAAGTGAGGGGAACCCCTTGGATCTAGATCTTGGAGCTTCTTCGTGTTCTTCTTTCGTTCTTCCTCTCATTTTCTTCCCTAGCATTAGTTGCTTTGGTGGGATTGGGAGAGAAGGAATTGGGCACTCCGTGTGCCCTTGCCATTGCATTTGGTGCATCGGTTTGAGTTCTCCACGGTGATACGTGGAAGTGAAGTTTGAGAAGCTTATTACTCTTGGATGTTTGGGCACCATAGAGCTTGTTCCTCTTGGGTGCCTTGGCGCCCTAGACGGTTGGTGTTGTTCGGAGCTTAATCATTGTGGTGTAAAGCTCCGGGCAAGCGTTGGGGTCTCCAATTAGGTTGTGGAGATCGCCCCGAGCAATTTGACGGGTACCGGTGACCGCCCCCAAGGGTTGCCAAAGTGTACGGGTTCGGTGACCGCCCCAAGGCTTGCCATTTGTACGGGTTCGGTGACCGCCCTCAAGGGTCCCTTAGTGGAATCACGGCATCTTGCATTGTGCGAGGGCGTGAGGAGATTACGGTGGCCCTAGTGGCTTCTTGGGGAGCATTGTGCCTCCACACCGCTCCAAACGGAGATTAGCATCCGCAAGGGTGTGAACTTCGGGATACATCGTCGTCTCCGCGTGCCTCGGTTATCTCTTACCCGAGCCCTTTACTTATGCACTTTACTTTGTGATAGCCGTATTGTTTCTTGTCATATATCTTGCTATCACCTAGTAGTTTGTCTTGCTTAGCTTAAGTTGTTGGTGCACATAGGTGAGCCTAGTTGTTGTAGGTTTTGTGCTTGACAAATTAACCGCTAGGTTTATTCCGCATTTGTTCAAGCCTAAACCGTAATTATTTTAAAAGCGCCTATTCACCCCCCCTCTAGGCGACATCCACGATCTTTCAATTGGTATCAGAGTCTCGTCTCTCTTTATAGGGCTTAACCGCCTAGAGAGTAAGGATGTCGACTAGGGGTTTAGGATTCTCTGACACTCTTAGTTTCGATGGCACACATTTTGATGTTTGGGTAATTCACATGCTTAATCTCTTTAGGGTCATGGACCCAAATTTAGAGCGAATTGTAGATATGGGTTTTTCTCCTCCAAAGGATCCCCAAAGATTATCTTTAGAGGATGAGAAAAACTCTTATCTCAATGCTCAAGCTTCTAATGTGCTTTTCGACGCTTTGAGCAATGTAGTTATATTTCAACTCATGCCGTTCCGGGATGCTCATGAGTTGTGGACAAAGCTTCAAGATAAAGATGGCGTGTCCAAGTTTTGTGGGGATGATTGTTCTCCCTCCACATCCGGCCATATAGTCTTCTCAACTTCTTCTACTTCACCTACATGTGGTTTGCCACAAGGTAATGATATGGTGAATAGTGTTGGTCATTGCAATGATGATAGTATGTTTATTGTGGATGATCCTTCATCACTATCTTATTGCAATGCTCCTTCTTTGGGCTTTAAAACTTCAAGCACTCCAAATGTTTCACATGCTTGTGTTGATAGTTCTTGCATATAATGTAGAAATTGCTTGACTAAATCTCATGATGATATGTTTACAATGTCTTGTTGCCATGATAAAAATGCATATATGTCCTCGAATTGTTGTGCTAACAATGTAGAGGAAACCCAACACCCCATGGAACAAGATGTGATCTTGAATGGTGCATCAACGGATCCTACATCATCATCTATTGCATTTTGCCTTATGGCCAAGGCTTCAAAGGTATCTCCCACTTTGAATCCCAATATATCTTGTGATGATGGCAAGAGTGATGATGATGTTGATTATGATGAAGAGAATGATAATGTTGCCTCCTTAAAAACTAAGGGGGAAATGATTTTTAAAGCTCTTCACAAAAATAAACTTGCTCGTTCCAACTTCATGGAAATCATGTCTATTGCCATTGAAGGCAAGAAATACATTGAGGAGTTGGAATCTCATCTAGAGGAGCATGAGGTCACCATTGAGAAAATGGAAGCTCATGAGCGTGATTACGCAAATGAGATCGCGGAGCTATCTCAAGCTCTTGAACATGAACAAACCACATCCGAATCTCTTGAGGAGACCTTTGCTCTAGAATTATCTAGAATAAAGGAATCTCATGATAGAGCACTCGAGGTGGCCAATGATTTCAAAACTAAAAATGCTAAGCTTGAAGTTACTCATGCTAGACTCCTTGAGGATTTTGAGCACCTCGAAAATGGCTCAAGGGTCATGAAGGGTGAGCTCATCAAACTCACCGAGTTTCATACTCAACTTGAAGCTTCTTACTTAAAAGAGCTTGCCAAGGTGTCCTCTCCTATTGTTGTTAATGATGATGCTTGTGCTACTAACTCTATTACTTGTGAAGCATCCATTTTGAAGGAGAATGTTGAGCTACGGGCTCAACTTGAGTTGCTATCTAGCAATTATGGGAAATTGGAAGAAAGTCATGAAAAGCTCTCAAGCTCTCATGATGATCTTCTAGTATCCCATAATGTGCTAAAGATAGCTCATGAGGCCATGATTGCTAAGGTAACATCTAGTGAGCCTCATGTGGATACTAGCACTACTTCTAGTCAAAATGCTATGTTGCCATGTGCTAGTCCTTGTAATTCTTCTACTCACAATGTTGGTACATCTTGTGATGAATTGCTTTCCTTGCCTTGTTGCTCTAACAATGAAGCTTATACTTCCTCTAGTACTTGTGTTGAGACTAACCATGTAGAGGAAATCAAAGAGCTCAAGGCCAAGTCACTTCTTTGAAGAAAGACTTGGAAAAGATTCATGAAGGGAAATTCATACTCAACAATATCTTGAGTGTGCAAAAATCCCCCAATGACAAAGGTGGACTTGGATTCAACTCCAAGAAGAAGAAGAAGAAGTCCAAGATGAACAAAAAGAAGGGCCAAGAACAAGTCAAGAATTCGGCCAAGATTGTTTGCTTCAAGTGCAAAGTAGAAGGGCATCATGTTAGATCTTGCCCATTGAAGAAGAAGGCCATTAGTGACAAGCAACAAGGGAAGCGGCCACAAGTTCGATCTCATGCTCAACCACAAGTTGAAGAAAGTCCTCTTCCCAAGAATCCTCAAGCTAATGCTTCTCAAGTTGAGAAATCAAGTGAGAAGAAAGTGAAGAGTAGACGTTGCTACTTATGTCGTGAGAAAAGTCACCTCGCCTCTTCATGCACTAGTGGTAACTTATCCAACCCAATTATTGATGATATCTATTCTCTTGGGAAGGATAAGGTTGGCAATGTGTTTGCCAAAGTTGTTGGTATTCAAAGTGGTGTCAAGAAGAGAACCATTTGGGTAGCCAAGCCTATTGTGACTAACCTCTTAGGACCCAACTTGGTTGGGGACCAACAAGCTCAAACTTGATCAATAGGTGTTGTTGGAGGGCATTGGAGACTTGGCTACTTTATGAAGAATTAAGGGGACTTCATCATTCTAATTGTCTCAAGCCAAGTTATTCGAATTATCAAGTTTCTATCTTATTTCCAATGTTTCTCCATGCGGTAACTCGTGCTTAAAGTGTTTACATTGATAGTTACTTACCCCCTTTGCATGTTTGGTTTTGTTCCTTGCATGTGTTTGTATATGTTGTGCTTCCAACTTGATTATCTTGAGCAATCAAGTATGTGTGTGTTGGTTTGCACATCATGTACGTGTGTGTCATGCATTGAGCCTTTTGCATCTTGTTCTTTTCTTAATTGGCTCTTGTGAGAGATTAATGGAATATCCCATTATGGCGGAGCGATGTGCTTTGTGCACCTCACAATCCTATATATGTGTGTACATGAGTAATACCATCTAGTATTGATATTTCAAGATTATCTAGTCACTATGTGGTATGTCTTCTCATGAGAAATTCAAATTCTATATTATCCATTAATTATCTCGTGTTGGATCGTTATTTTGCCTCTTGTTTATCTTTAATTGGTATCACATTATGGGGGAGTAATATGCTATGTGTATATTACTAGCCTAGAAAATGTGTAAATTTGAGATATTGACACCTAGAATTGATATTGTAAATTATCTTGTTCCTAGGTGGCATGTTAGCTCTACAAGTTGCAATTTGCTTTTTGTTTGGTGTGAAGATGATGTCGGATATCCTTGTTATCTACCACCGGGAATTATTTCCAAATACTTCTTGTCTTTTGACAATTGGTACTCACTTATGTGTGGTAGAAATTATTGATCATCTTTACATTGGCCTTTGCTTTTATTTGCTTTATCTCTTGCCTAGGATTGTGTCAACCCATTATATTCCATACCACTTGTGGATCTTGTTAATTTCTTGACCTTGTCTAGTGTTTTCTAGATATAGTGAAAGTGGTGATCCCACCTCGTGCATTTTGTATTCAAATGCAAATTCTCTATAATGCACTAGTCTTCGGGGAGCTATCCTATTCTCTATAAAACACTCATCTTGTGATCCTTATCAAGTGTGTGTTTGTGGAAGGCAAGCCGTTTCTTTTTGGTGCTTTGTGCCATCATGAAACTTTGTAGAAGGGCTTGGTTTGTTTGGAACCATTCTCTCTTTTGGGAGTTTGACATCTTTCTTTTTGAGTGTATCAATGGATATCTCATTCCTTGATGTATCTTTTATGGATATCCTCCAAGTGATTATTTATTCATTTGGTATCTTTTCTTCGCTTGGTATTTCTTTGTCTTTTGGTCTCGGTTCTTGAAAGTCTTGAGCATGCATATTTACTTCTTGTAGTTTCTTTGGCATGTTTTCTTTCTTTGACCCAATATATAGGGGGAACTCCACCAAGCCTCAAATTGGATGAGATGTGCATGAAATTCATTTTCATATCTATATGCACATATTTATGTGGAGTTTGTCCTATGTGTTGTTGGTTCTCTAACTCTTTGGTCCCAATGAGTTTGGGTACCATTTTGTTTGTGTTGTTGTTCTAGGAACAAGTGGAGATGCATTGGATGCTCGGCTCACTCACAAGGAAGGTGTTGTCACCATGTGCTTATTGGAGTCAAGCTAGGATGATCAAGTGAACTACTTTGTACCTTCAATTGGTATCTACTACATCCTTCCAATGTTATCTCGGTAACAAGTATCTTCATATACTTCATGCACACATTTCTTGCATCAACCTTGTGTAGGTTGTATCATGTCATGTTATCCATTCTTTCTTGTGATACTTGTTTCCTTTCTCAAAGCATCCCAACAATGATGTCTTGTTGCTAGTTGTGATGTCTTTGATGTTCGTGTGGTTGGAATTCATTTATATACAATAAGACCATATCTAGTCATGTGCTATGCTCTCAAGCAAATATCTTATTGGTATATGTATGACTTCCTTTTAGATATCTTGTTCCTTCGTGTTGTAACTACTTCGGGTGTACATCCTTCTTTGTAGATATATATATATATATCATCATGATTTCGTCTACCTAGAATCTTATACACTTGAGAGAAGTTGCACATCTAGATGATATCCTTTCTTTCACGTCCACCTTGTCTTTCTTATGTTATTTCTTTGGTGGCTCCGTGTAAGCTTTTGCCTTGAGTGCATGTTTTCTATCGTTGCATCTTGATGCGCTCTTGTGTGGTGAAGATTATTTTCCTCATGCTTATCTTTATGAGGTTTTTGCCATCTTAATTGGCATCCCTCGTCTTGATGTGCCTTTCATCTTCTATCTTCACCACGGGTTGTCACAAGCATAGGTTCTCTATATGCTTATTAGTAAGCTTGTGAACCCATTTGCTAGTTGTGTGTGGGAATGATAGGCCTTGCACCGTGTGCCTCATTCTTTGAAGACTTTATTGATGCTTAATGCTCTTCTGTACATTAGTCTTCTCAAGTGCATTGCCTTGACTCACACACATCTTTTTGGTTGAGCCCACTCTTAAGTTGCCTCTCTTACTTGTTGCTCAACCATGTGTTTATTGCAAGTACTAGGCTTAGTTTCCTATATGCCCTCTTGCACTTGTTGCAAGTTTCTATTGATTTTGGGGGAGCTATGATCCTATTTTGTGCACTTTGTATCCAAATACAAAAATTCTTGATGTGCACAAATCATGGGGAGCTTCTCTAGTTTGTTTAGAACACTGCTCCGCTCTTATCATAATATCCTTTATTCATGTGGCTCGTAGGATCATTTGCCTAGTTGGTTCAATTGGTATCTTTTGATAGCTTGCTTCAATTGGTATCTTTTGATTGCTTGATTGCTTGTTTCTCTCTTTGATTATGTCTTTGTGGCATATCTTCCTTTTGCAATCTTTGGGCCTCAATATAGTTTGTCTTCCTCCAAGTATTTATCGTTGGATATGTGTATTGCATTCCACTCTCTTGTTGAGAAATACACAATTTATGGAGGAACACATTTTATATTGGCCTTCTAAGCTTTTAGACCATTTTTGCAATCGATGCCAATGGGGGAGAAGTTCCAGAGAGTTTTGTGGAGAAGTTTAGAGAGTTGTCTCTTCTGGCTTTGGTTTGTTCCTAAGCATACACATCTCCTACGCATGCATTATTGGTTGTTGCATAGCATGGTGATGCATAATTCCTTATATAAACTCTCTTGAAAGTGATTGTCATCAATTACCAAAATGGGGGAGATTGAAAGGACATGCGGTGCCCCCATATGTGGTTTTGGTAATTGATGACATTCTCTATGGACTAATGGTTGCATTGAGTTATATTTGAAGGATTTGTCCATAGGCATTTCTTGAAGTCCATGTGTTGGTTTCAAGGAGTTTATGTGTTGACCAAGGTGCTATTAAATAATTATCGAATTATCCAAAGATTGGTCATGTGAGTGTTGAGCTTATTGCAAGCATGTCTTGAAGAAGAAGATTGTGTGATCATTCATGTTTACCTTCATGACATCATCCAAACGAAGAGAGTTGGAAATATTCAAGGTTGATCAAGACTATGTCAAGAGTGAATCAAGTTGATCAACTCACAAAGCGTAAAAGATGTACCGAGAGGGATCAAGTGATCCCATGGTATGGTAAGCATTGTCCATTGCACTTTGTGTACTAACCCATGGTCTATGTGAGAGTTCTATGTGGGGTTAGGTACGTGTCCATGGGCTTGCGTCAAGAGGAAGATATCATACAACCCATGGAAAGGATGACATCAAGTGGTGATCGTCATCAAGATTGCCGTGTGCAAGTTCAAGTGGAGCATCACGAAGAGATCAAGTCTTGAAGCTTGCCATCCATTGTGGTGTCAATGGACTTGTGAAGATGTGCCGAAGAGTGGCTCACCCATAGTGGAGTATGGGGGAGCAATCATCTAGTCTTCATCGAGCAATCAAGAAAGGTGGTCCAACTTGAGGGAGTCAAGATCGTCATCATCTAGCTCAAGTGGACCATGTGCAAGGCAAAGGTTTGCCCTTGATAGGTTCTATTTTACCGGTCTCATGGTGGTAGTTGGGAGACCGGGTTATAGGATCGTTTGCCGTACTATCAAGGGGGGCTCTCAAGTTGGTGGCTTGATCGTATCGTTAGTAGAGAGCTCAAACCATTGCATCCTTGCATCATGTTTCTTGGTTCTTGTTTGGTTCTCTTTGTGAGTCTTAGAGCTTATGGTCATCTTGATGACAAGCTTGAAGTTCATCGAAAACGGAGTTTGCATGCGTCTTCTATGATGTTTTCGGTGTTGGAGGTTTTACCGGTCTTATACGAGGAATGGTTCTCACCATTTTCTTTTGGGCCTTTTCTCATTTGCTTCTTATTGGTATTTCTATCAAGATTGTGTTAGCCCTTGTCGCTAGCTTTCTAACAAACTTGGTTTCATCGAATTCGGAGTCCGTTTGCAAAAGTTGTGACAGTTTTGGTGTTCTGAAAAGGCTGCAGCGGTACTACCGCGAATTGGAGCGGATGTAATTTTTTACTACCGCTCCAGAGCAGTACTACCGCGGCTCCTACAGCGGTAGTACCGCTCCGGACCAAAAACTCGTCCCAAGTCCTGTGGTGGTAGGCCCGGATGTATTTTTTAGTACCGCTCGCTAGCAGTAGTACCGCTACCCTTTGCGGTAGTACCGCGATCCCTAGCGGTAGTACCGTGAGGACGAGCGGTAGTACCGCTCCGGCGGTTCTACTGGCCTTTTGCCTCCTCATTGTTGTTTTTCAAAGGGGTACTACCGCCCTAGCGGTAGTACCGCTCCTTGGAGCGGTAGTACCGCTCTGTGCGGGCTGTGAGCATAACGGTTGGATTTTTCCCCACCTATAAAAGGGGGTCTTTTTCCCCATTGAACCTTATCCTTTTAGCTCGTGTTCTTCCCCCATTGTTGACCTTCTTCGATCTTGCTAACTCTCAATCCCTCCAATGATTCTTGCTAGTTCTTGAGGGAAAAGAGAGAGGAGATCTAGATCCACGTTTTCACCAATCACTTTCTCCTCTAAGTGAGGGGAACCCCTTGGATCTAGATCTTGGAGTTCTCCGTGTTCTTCTTTCATTCTGCCTCTCATTTTCTTCCCTAGAATTAGTTGCTTTTGTGGGATTGGGAGAGAAGGACTTGAGCACTCCGTGTGCCCTTGCCATTGCATTTGGTGCATCGGTTTGAGTTCTCCACGGTGATACGTGGAAGTGAAGTTTGAGAAGCTTATTACTCTTGGGTGTTTGGGCACCCTAGAGCTTGTTCCTCTTGGGTGCCTTGGCACCCTAGACGGTTGGTGGTGTTCGGAGCTTAATCATTGTGGTGTAAAGCTCCGGGCAAGCGTCGGGGTCTCCAATTAGGTTGTGGCGATTGCCCCGAGCAATTTGACGGGTACCGGTGACCGCCCCCAAGGGTTGCCAAAGTGTACGGGTTCGGTGACCGCCCCCAAGGGTTGCCATTTGTACGGGTTCGGTGACCGCCCTCAAGGGTCCCTTAGTGGAATCACGGCATCTTGCATTGTGCGAGGGCGTGAGGATATTACGGTGGCCCTAGTGGCTTCTTGGGGAGCATTGTGCCTCCACACCGCTCCAAACGGAGATTAGCATCCGCAAGGGTGTGAACTTCGGGATACATCATCGTCTCTGCGTGCCTCGGTTATCTCTTACCCGAGCTCTTTACTTATGCGCTTTACCTTGTGATAGCCATATTGTTTCTTGTCATATATCTTGCTATCACCTAGTAGTTTGTCTTGCTTAGCTTAAGTTGTTGGTGCACATAGGTGAGCCTAGTTGTTGTAGGTTTTGTGCTTGACAAATTAACCGCTAGGTTTATTCCGCATTTGTTCAAGCCTAAACCGTAATTATTTTAAAAGCGCATATTCACCCCCCCTCTAGGCGACATCCACGATCTTTCACATGAGATTGTGTAACTCCCGGATACCGTAGGAGTGTTTGGGTGTGCCAAACATCACAACGTAACTGGGTGACTATAAAGGTACACTACGGGTATCTCCGAAAGTGTCTGTTGGGTTGGCACGAATCGAGACTGGGATTTGTCACTCCGTATGACGGAGAGGTATCTCTGGGCCCACTCGGTAATGCATCATCATAATGAGCTCAATGTGACCAAGTGGTTGATCACGGGATCATGCATTACGGTACGAGTAAAGTGACTTGCCGGCAACGAGATTGAACAAGGTATTGGGATAGCGACGATCGAGTCTCGGGCAAGTAACGTACCGATTGACAAAGGGAATTGTATACGGGATTGATTGAATCCTCGACATCGTGGTTCATCCGATGAGATCATCGAGGAGCATGTGGGAGCCAACATGGGTATCCAGATCGCGCTGTTGGTTATTGACCGGAGAGTCGTCTCGGTCATGTCTGCGTGTCTCCCGAACCCGTAGGGTCTACACACTTAAGGTTCAGTGGCGCTAGGGTTGTTGAGATATTAGTATACGGTAACCCGAAAGTTGTTCGGAGTCCCGGATGAGATCCCGGACGTCACGAGGAGTTCCGGAATGGTCCGGAGGTGAAGATTTATATATAGGAAGTCAAGTTTCGGCCGTCGTGAAAGTTTCGGGGGTAATCGGTATTGTACCGGGACCACCGGAAGGGTCCCGGGGGTCCACCGGGTGGGGCCACCTATCCCAGAGGGCCCCATGGGCTGAAGTGGGAGGGGAACCAGGGCGCCCCACTTGGCTTGGGGGGCACTCCACCCCCCTTGGCCGCCGCCCCCCTTGGAGATTGCATCTCCTAGGGCCGGCGCCCCCTAGGGGTCCTATATATAGTGGGGGGGGGGGGGGGGGGGGGGGAGGGAGGGCAACCGCACCCTAGCCCCTGGCGCCTCCCTCTCCCTTCTGTGACACTTCTCCCTCTCCCTGAGCTTGGCGAAGCCCTGCCGAGATCACCGTTGCTTCCACCACCACGCCGTCGTGCTGCTGGATCTCCATCAACCTCTCCTTCCCCCTTGCTGGATCAAGTTGGAGGAGACGTCTTCCTAACCGTACGTGTGTTGAACGCGGAGGTGCCGTCCGTTCGGCGCTAGGTCATCGGTGATTTGGATCACGACGAGTACGACTCCATCAACCCCGTTCTCTTGAACGCTTCCGCTCGCGATCTATAAGGGTATGTAGATGCACTCCCCTCTCCCTCGTTGCTAGATGACTCCATAGATTGATCTTGGTGATGCGTAGAAAATTTTGAAATTCTGCTACGTTCCCCAATAGTGGTATCAGAGCCAGGTTTATGCGTAGTTTCTATGCACGAGTAGAACACAAAGCAGTTGTGGGCGTCGATATTGTCAATCTACTTGCCGTTACTAGTCTTATCTTGATTCGGCGGCATCGTGGGATGAAGCGGCCCGGACCGACCTTACACGTACGCTTACGTGAGACTCGTTCCACCGATTGACATGCACTAGTTGCATAAGGTGGCTGGCGGGTGTCTGTCTCTCCCACTTTAGTCGGATCGGATTCGATGAAAAGGGTCCTTATGAAGGGTAAATAGAAATTGGCATATCATGTTGTGGTTTTGGCGTAGGTAAGAAACGTTCTTGCTAGAAACCTATAGCAACCACGTAAAAACTTGCAACAACAATTAGAGGACGTCTAACTTGTTTTTGCAGCATGTGCCGTGTGATGTGATATGGCCAAAAGGATGTGATGAATGATATATGTGATGTATGAGATTGATCATGTTCTTGTAATAGGAATCACGACTTGCATGTCGATGAGTATGACAACTGGTAGGAGCCATAGGATTTGTCTTAATTTATTTATGACCTGCGTGTCAACATAAACGTCATGTAATTACTTTACTTTATTGCTAAAGCGTTAGCCATAGTAGTAGAAGTAATAGATGACGAGACAACTTCAAGAAGACACGATGATGGAGATCATGGTGTCATGCCGGTGACAACGATGATCATGGAGCCCCGAAGATGGAGATCAAAAGGAGCAAATGATATTGGCCATATCATGGCACTATTTGATTGCATGTGTTGTTTATCATGTTTTACATCTTATTTGCTTAGAACGACGGTAGCTTAAATAAGATGATCCCTCGTAATAATTTCAAGAAAGTGTTCCCCCTAACTGTGCACCATTGCGAAGGTTCGTTGTTTCGAAGCACCACGTGATGATCGGGTGTGATAGATTCTAACGTTCGAATACAATGGGTGTAAGCCAGATTTACACACGCAATACACTTAGGTTGACTTGACGAGCCTACCATGTACAGACATGGCCTCGGAACACGGAAGACCGAAAGGTCGAGCATGAGTCGTATAGAAGATACGATCAACATGAAGATGTTCACCGATGTTGACTAGTTCGTCTCACGTGATGATCGGACACGGCCTAGTTGACTCGGATCATGTTTCACTTAGATGACTAGAGGGATGTCTATTTGAGTGGGAGTTCATTGAATAATTTGATTAGATGAACTTAATTATCATGAACTTAGTCTAAAAATCTTTACACTATGTCTTGTAGATCAAATGGCCCACGCTAATGTTGCCCTCAACTTCAACGCGTTCCTAGAGAAAACCAAACTGAAAGATGATGGCAACAACTATACGGACTGGGTCCAGAACCTGAGGATCATCCTCATAGCTTCCAAGAAAGATTATGTCCTAGAAGCACCGCTAGGTGACGCACCCATCCCAGAGAACCAAGACGTTATGAACGCTTGGCAGTCACGTGCTAATGATTACTCCCTCGTTCAGTGCGGCATGCTTTACAACTTAGAACCGGGGCTCCAAAAGCGTTTTGAGCGACACGGAGCATATGAGATGTTCGAAGAGCTGAAAATGGTTTTCCAAGCTCATGCCTGGGTCAAGAGATATGAAGTCTCCGACAAGTTCTTCGGTTGTAAGATGGAGGAAAACAGTTATGTCAGTGAGCACATACTCAAAATGTATGGGTTGCATAACCGCTTGACTCAGCTAGGAGTTAATCTCCCGGATGACGCGGTCATTGACAGAATCCTTCAGTCGCTTCCACCGAGCTACAAGAGCTTTGTGATGAACTTCAATATGCAGGGGATGGAAAAGACCATTCCTGAGGTATATTCAATGCTGAAATCAGCGGAGGTGGAAATCAAAAAGGAACATCAAGTGTTGATGGTGAATAAAACCACTAAGTTCAAGAAAGGCAAGGGTAAAAAGAACTTCAAGAAGGACAGCAAGGGAGTTGCCGCGCTCGGTAAGCAAGCTGTCGGGAAGAAGTCAAAGAATGGACCCAAGCCTGAGACTGAGTGTTTTTATTGCAAGGGAAGTGGTCACTGGAAGCGGAACTCCCCGAAATACTTAGCGGACAAGAAGGCCGGCAACACTAAAGGTATATGTGATATACATGTAATTGATGTGTACCTTACCAGTACTCGTAGTAGCTCCTGGGTATTTGATACCGGTGCGGTTGCTCACATTTGTAACTCAAAGCAGGAGCTGCGGAATAAGCGGAGACTGGCGAAGGACGAGATGACGATGCGCGTCGGGAATGGTTCCAAGGTCGATGTGCTCGCCGTCGGCATGCTACCTCTACATTTACCTACGGGATTAGTTTTAAACCTCAATAATTGTTATTTAGTGCCAGCTTTGAGCATGAACATTATATCAGGATCTCGTTTAATTCGAGATGGCTACTCATTTAAATCCGAGAATAATGGTTGTTCTATTTATATGAGAGATATGTTTTATGGTCATGCTCCGCTGGTGAATGGTTTATTCTTAATGAATCTCGAGCGTAATGTTACACATATTCATAGTGTGATACCAAAAGATGTAAGGTTGATAATGATAGTCCCACATACTTGTGGCACTGCCGCCTTGGTCACATAGGTGTCAAACGCATGAAGAAGCTCCATGCAGATGGACTTTTGGAGTCTCTTGATTACGAATCATTTGACACGTGCGAACCATGCCTCATGGGTAAAATGACCAAGACTCCGTTCTCAGGAACAATGGAGCAAGCAACCAACTTATTGGAAATCATACATACTGATGTGTGCGGTCCAATGAGCGTTGAGGCTCGCGGTGGCTATTGTTATGTTCTCACCCTCACTGATGACTTGAGTAGATATGGGTATGTCTACTTAATGAAATACAAGTCTGAGACCTTTGAAAAGTTCAAGGAATTTCAGAGTGAGGTTGAGAATCAACATGACAGGAAAATCAAGTTCTTGCGATCAGATCGTGGGGGAGAATACTTGAGTCACGAATTTGGCACACACTTAAGGAAATGTGGAATAGTTTCACAACTCACGCCGCCTGGAACACCTCAGCGTAACGGTGTGTCCGAACGTCGTAATCGCACTCTATTGGATATGGTGCGATCTATGATGTCTCTTACCGATCTACCGCTGTCATTTTGGGGCTATGCTTTAGAGACTGCCGCATTCACTTTAAATAGGGCTCCATCGAAATCCGTTGAGACGACACCGTATGAATTATGGTTTGGGAAGAAACCTAAGCTGTCGTTTCTAAAAGTTTGGGGATGCGATGCTTATGTCAAGAAACTTCAACCTAAAAAGCTCGAACCCAAGTCGGAAAAACACGTCTTCATAGGATACCCTAAAGAAACTATTGGGTATACCTTCTACCTCAGATCTGAAGGCAAGATCTTTGTTGCCAAGAATGGATCCTTTCTAGAGAAAGAGTTTCTCTCGAAAGAAATAATTGGGAGGAGAGTAGAACTTGATGAAGTATTACCTCTTGAACCGGTAAGTGGTGCGACTCAGGAAAATGTTCCTGAGGTGCCTGCACCGACTAGAGAGGAAGTTAATGATGATGATCATGAAACTTCAGATCAAGTTGCTACTGAACTTCATAGGTCCATCAGGACACGTTCCGCACCAGAGTGGTACGACAACCCTGTCTTGGAAATCATGTTGTTAGACAACGGTGAACCTTCGAACTATGAGGAAGCGATGACGAGCCCAGATTCTGACAAATGGCTGGAAGCCATGAAATCCGAGATAGGATCCATGTATGAAAACGAAGTATGGACTTTGACTGACTTGCCCGATGATCGGCGAGCCATAGAAAATAAATGGATCTTTAAGAAGAAGACAGACGCGGATGGTAATGTAACCATCTATAAAGCTCGGCTTGTCGCTAAGGGTTATCGACAAGTTCAAGGGGTTGACTATGATGAGACTTTCTCACCCGTAGCGAAGCTGAAGTCCGTTCGAATCATGTTAGCAATTGCCGCATTCTATGATTATGAGATATGGCAAATGGACGTCAGAACGGCATTCCTTAATGGTTTCCTTAAGGAAGAATTGTATATGATGCAGACGGAAGGTTTTGTCGATCCTAAGAATGCTGACAAGGTGTGCAAGCTCCAACGCTCGATCTATGGGCTGGTGCAAGCATCTCGGAGTTGGAACATTCGTTTTGATGAGATGATCAAAGCGTTTGGGTTTACGCAGACTTATGGAGAAGCCTGCATTTACAAGAAAGTGAGTGGGAGCTCTGTAGCATTTCTCATATTGTTGTGGATGACACATTGTTGATGGGAAATGGTATAGAATTCTTGGAAAGCATAAAGGCCTACTTGAACAAGTGTTTTTCAATGAAGGATCTTGGAGAAGCTGCTTACATATTAGGCATCAAGATCTATAGAGATAGATCGAGACGCCTCATTGGTCTTTCACAGAGTACGTACCTTGACAAGATATTGAAGAAGTTCAATATGGATCAGTCAAAGAAGGGGTTCTTGCCTGTATTGCAAGGTACGAGGTTGAGCACGGCTCAATGCCCGACCACGGCAGAAGATAGAGAAAAGATGAGTGTCGTCCCCTATGCCTCGGCCATAGGGTCTATCATGTATATTATGCTGTGTACCAGACCTGATGTGAACCTTGCCGTAAGTTTGGTAGGAAGGTACCAAAGTAATCCCGGCATGGAACACTGGACAGCGGTCAAGAATATCCTGAAGTACCTGAAGAGGACTAAGGATATGTTTCTCGTTTATGGAGGTGACGAAGAGCTCGTCATAAAGGGTTACGTCGATGCTAGCTTCGACACAGATCTGGATGACTCTAAGTCACAAACCGGATACGTGTATATTTTGAATGGTGGGGCAGTAAGCTGGTGCAGTTGCAAGCAAAGCGTTGTGGCGGGATCTACATGTGAAGCGGAGTACATGGCAGCCTCGGAGGCAGCACAAGAAGCAATCTGGGTGAAGGAGTTCATTACCGACCTAGGAGTCATTCCCAATGCGTCGGGCCCGATGACTCTCTTCTGTGACAACACTGGAGCTATTGCCCTTGCCAAAGAGCCCAGGTTTCACAGGAAGACCAGGCATATCAAGCGTCGCTTCAACTCCATTCGTGAAAGTGTTCAAAATGGAGACATAGATATTTGTAAAGTACATACGGACCTGAATGTGGCAGATCCGTTGACTAAACCTCTCCCTAGAGCAAAACATGATCAACACCAGAACTCTATGGGTGTTCGATTCATCACAATGTAACTAGATTACTGACTCTAGTGCAAGTGGGAGACTGTTGGAAATATGCCCTAGAGGCAATAATAAAATGGTTATTATTATATTTCTTTGTTCATGATAATTGTCTATTGTTCATGCTATAATTGTGTTATCCGGAAGTCGTAATACATGTGTGAATACATAGACCACAACACGTCCCTAGTGAGCCTCTAGTTGACTAGCTCGTTGATCAAAAGATAGTCATGGTTTCCTGACTATGGACATTGGATGTCATTGATAACGGGATCACATCATTAGGAGAATGATGTGATGGACAAGACCCAATCCTAAGCATAGCTCAAAGATCGTGTAGTTCGTTTGCTATAGCTTTTCCGAATGTCAAGTATCATTTCCTTAGACCATGAGATTGTGCAACTCCCGGATACAGTAGGAGTGCTTTGGGTGTGCCAAACATCACAACGTAACTGGGTGACTATAAAGGTACACTACGGGTATCTCCGAAAGTGTCTGTTGGGTTGGCACGAATCGAGACTGGGATTTGTCACTCCGTATGACGGAGAGGTATCTCTGGGCCCACTCGGTAATGCATCATCATAATGAGCTCAATGTGACCAAGTGGTTGATCACGGGATCATGCATTACGGTACGAGTAAAGTGACTTGCCGGCGACGAGATTGAACAAGGTATTGGGATACCGATGATCGAGTCTCGGGCAAGTAACGTACCGATTGACAAAGGGAATTGTATACGGGATTGATTGAATCCTCGACATCGTGGTTCATCCGATGAGATCATCGAGGAGCATGTGGGAGATAACATGGGTATCCAGATCCCGCTGTTGGTTATTGACCGGAGAGTCGTCTCGGTCATGTCTGCGTGTCTCCCGAACCCGTAGGGTCTACACACTCAAGGTTCGGTGGTGCTAGGGTTGTTTAGATATTAGTATATGGTAACCCAAAAGTTGTTCGGAGTCCCGGATGAGATCCCGAACGTCACGAGGAGTTCCGGAATGGTCCGGAGGTGAAGATTTATATATAGGAAGTCAAGTTTCGGCCATCGCGAAAGTTTCGGGGGTAATCGGTATTGTACCGGGACCACCGGAAGGGTCCCGGGGGTCCACCGGGTGGGGCCACCTATCCCGGGGGGCCCCATGGGCTGAAGTGGGAGGGGAACCAGACCTTAGTGGGCTGGTGCGCCCTGCATGGGCCTCCCCCTGCGCCTAGGGTTGGAAACCCTAGGGGTGGGGGGCGCCCCACTTGGCTTGGGGGGCACTCCACCCCCCTTGGCCGCCGCCCCCTTGGAGATTGCATCTCCTAGGGCCGGCGCCCCCCTAGGGGTCCTATATATAGTGGGGGGAGGGAGGGCAGCCGCACCTTAGCCCCTGGCGCCTCCCTCTCCCTCCCGTGACACTTCTCCCTCTCCCTGAGCTTGGCGAAGCCCTGCCGAGATCACCGTTGCTTCCACCATCACGCCGTCGTGCTGTTGGATCTCCATCAACCTCTCCTTCCCCTGGAGGAGACGTCTTCCTAACCGTACGTGTGTTGAACGCGGAGGTGCTGTCCGTTCGGCGCTAGGTCATCGGTGATTTGGATCACGACGAGTACGACTCCATCAACCCCGTTCTCTTGAACGCTTCCGCTCGTGATCTACAAGGGTATGTAGATGCACTCCCCTCTCCCTCGTTGCTAGATGACTCCATAGATTGATCTTGGTGATGCGTAGAAAATTTTAAAATTCTGCTACGTTCCCCAACAGGCCGAGCCACACATAGAGCAAGCCAAAAGCATCAGTCCAGTCGGCCAGGCATTCGGTCACGAGAAGCAGCAACACACTGCAAGGAAACATTTCTACCCCTATGACATTTCTATAATTTTCCTATTTTATAACATTTCGATTGTACTCTTTTCGTGTCACAATGTAATACGCTTTTGTAAACTAAGGGAGTACAAACCAGCAAACCAGAGGAGACCTTGAGGCCGAAATGCACATCACACAACAACGGCAGTCCTCCCGCCACGTGTTGAAGCTCGATGGACCGCCTGAGCAGCAATCAGTCAGTCATGTGAGAAGCAGTAACATACGAAGCACTGTTCAAATGATGTCACGCTCGTCGAATTTACCCACACATGAAGGGACACAAGCCAACAAAACCACGAAGACATCAGTTGCTAGACATTGCGTGCATGGCCTGTTGCCCAGAACAACGATCCGTTACCATAAGAGAGTAGAGACCATAGCCCAGCACAAACAAACAAAGAACCAGTCTCACCTGCACGTTGGTGTATTCCGGTGGCAATAGCACCGCTCGTCGTGCCGTTAACACACTCTGCGCTGGCTGTGCCACAACCTAAAGTTTTGTCGATGTTAGCGGGAGACGAAGACCCCGAAAGTGAAAAGTGAGGGCCGAGCCACACACACAGCACGCAAAAAGCATCAGACTCCGTCCGCCACGCCTTCGGTCACGAGAAGCAGCAGCACACGGCAGGCAACCGATGCTCGATCAAACGACGCCGCACACATCACATTTGGAGATAGTTTTTTTAAGAGAGGCAAAAGATTTCACTTATTCATTAAGTACAAGGAATAGAGTTTAAGTTCGTGTTACAACATAGATAGCGCCTCAACAACCGAAATAAAAGTGAGCAACTACTCACGCCTCATCATGTATCCCAACTTTTAGCTCCCACAGCTACCCAAAGTGTGGCCTCCTTCTTGATATTCGCGAGCAGGACCATCGGTGTAGCACTCTTCTGAAGGAAAACTCGCGCATTCCTCTCGTTCCAAATGGTCCAGGCGACGAGCATGGTGAGCGAGGCCATCGCCTTCCTATTGAGGGTAGATGTGTCGGAGAGGCCCATCCACCACTCTTTGATGTTGTTCGAGAGGTGCATGAGGAAGTATCGATGCTCACCATTTGCAGCCAGTCTTTGACTAATCCCCAGAGGCGGAGAGAGAAGCGACATTTGTAGAAAAGGTGGTCAACAGACTCCTGCTCCCGCTTGCAAAGCGTGCAAAGGCCACAGTTTGGCCATCCACGCTTCTCCAATCTATCTGCCGTCCAAACTCTGTTTTGAATAGCCAACCAAGCGAAGAACTTGACTTTGGGGGGAGTCCAAGCCTTCCACACAGTGTGCTCCATAGGGGATTTGATTGTGCCAAGGAGTTGCGCTTTGTACGCCGACTCGACCGTGTATTGCCTGCTAGCGGTGTGCTTCCACACAATATCATCCTTGGCATCCGCCTCGAGATGAAAGCCACGAATCGTTGTCCAGAGGGTGCAAACTGACGCAAGTGATTCAGCGAAAAAGAGTCCGAGATGCATATTCTCGAGACCCACACATCGTTGTTGAGAGCTTCGCACACCTTCCAGTTTTTGAGATAGTTACACCTACGGTCCTCATACTCTACGTGTAACACGACAGTTCTTGAACTCGCGGAATGCTCTAGTACTGTACTTAAATACGAAAATACGCTCCAATATGGTCCTTTCTACATCTCACGCTACACCCCATAGCTACATGGAATGTATTTGGTGAAACGGTGAATTTGGTGCACCAGATCTCTGTATCTCACTTTCTAAACATTGAAAAACTATGAAATTTTGTGAGCGTGTAAGTACGACACATACCTATTGTAGTATACAATTCCAAATTCAAATTCAAAATACATAGGCAGAAACAAAAAAAGACAGAGTGAATAGCAGCTAATGCAACCTGGGCCTTGAATTTAGCCCATTTTCTATATCATCGGTGAATTTTTATTTTTTTTGCTTTCCAATGCTATGATTTCAGTTTGGATCTCTAATTTTGTTGTATGACATATTATTGTTGCTAGTACAGCATACTTTTTATTCATAATTTTTTTGACATTCGTAAACTGGTTTTATTAATTTTTTTGAGAAGAACTGGTTTTATTAATTAGGTGCACAGGTAGCACAAGATGAATGGATGCACTAGATATTTCCCCAGGTCCCATAGCCCAGCACAATGCCACGTGAGCATATAGTAGAATTGTGGGCCCCACATATCAGTACGCGAGAGAAAAAGAATAGCAAAATAAATTGCTAAATGGAAATTTGACGTGTTTTAAAAACTTATGGTGTAAGATCGTTTTTGCATTTCATGAAACATGATTAATTTTTTAATACAAGTTGAACCATTTTTAATACATCTCTACAATTTATTATTATTAAACAATATTTTTAATAGACCTTTTTAAATATTTTTAATAGACCTTTTTACCTCTTCAAGTTACTTGATAATGAAAATACAACGAAGATTTTAAATACACAGTAATGGTGTATTAGTAATTATAGCAAAATTTTCTTATATTTTTATACCTAATAACAAAGGGGGTGGGGGTGCTTCTGCCGGTCCGTCCAAAAAATACCCCCGAAGTTGCTATAAATTATCCGCTATGGCACCGATAAATGAAGAAAACGATTTTCTTTCCAAAGTCGACCTAGTGATCAGGATTTTTATAGAGATGATACCCCATATATATTATATATTACACACACACTAGCGGCGCAGTGGCTAAAGCCTATCTCTCCCACCCTGGAGAACAGGGTTCGACCCCTAGGTTCTTGTCCCCCATGATGTACGCGTTCATGGGCCAGCCCGCGGGGCGTGACACCCCCTGTTATTTTTCATTTTGTCTTTTCCTTTCTTATTTCTGTTTTTTCCTTCTTCAAATTAATTCGAGATTTTCAATTTTCAAGAAGTTGCGAGTTTTGAAAAACATGTTCGGGAAATCATAAAATATTTGTTAATTTTAATTATTTTTCGGGAAATCATAAAATTTTCGCGGTTCCAATTTTTTTTGGTGATTTTATGAAACTGTTCGCAAATTATTAAAAAAAAACACAATTTGGGAAAAAATGTCAGGAAATAAAATCATGTTCATTATTTTGAAAAAATGATCATGTATTCAAAACATATTCGTGAATCTGAAAAAATGTCCATGAAATTTTAGTAAATATTCAAAAAATATACTTTTTTGCGAGTTTAAAAAAAATCCCCAACTTAAATTTTTTCATTGAGTCAAAAAATGTTTGCTGAGTCAATTTTTTTTCATGAATTCGAAAATTACTCGTGCATTTAAAAATGTTCGTCTGAACAAAACAAATGTTCATGAATTTAAAAAATGGCCATTTTTTTGAAAAAATATTTGCTGAGTCCAAAAATGTTCATGAATTCAAAAACTATTCATGCATTTCAAAAAATGTCCGTATAATGTTTTTTTAATTAAATAAACGTTTGTTGATTCGAAAAATTGCTCGCCGATTCAAAAGTCTTTTATGTCTAGGATTTGATTAGTTTTTGGAAAGTCTTTAAGTGTCTAGGCGTTGGGAGTAGTTGGTGGTCGATGAGATTTGTTGTTAAAGTTTTAAACATTCCCTTGCGCAACACAACGACAAGTGTGTCGTGCAGTGGCACCTCATTGCACTGGCATTTACCACGTCGAATGCATTGAGATCACGTGGACATCACGTCCGTCATCATTGAGGGTGGTAAGAACGATAAGTGGCAACATGATGAGCCACCATGTTAAAATAGAGGACGCTCATATATTAGCGTGTTGAGTTATACTCATTTGACTAGCGTGTAAATTTTTTGTCTTCTATTGCAACTCACGGGCATGCTTGCTATTCTTTTTTTAATGGGGAAAGCTAAAATGAAAAAATAATTCTAAACTTGAAAAAAACCCATTAGTTGGGCATATAAGTGCGCTAATATATAACCACTTTCCAAAACCGCACGAACATTCTGCTCCGAGGACCGTTCTGTTACACGCCCGAGAGTATAAGGACTGTGGGTGTAATTATCTCTCGCATTTGCCGGGAAAACAACGGCCGCAAGCCAACAAGCAGCTCACAGAATATGGAACGTACGCTTTCCGTCCGTCGAGGACCGGGGGATAGATACGCCCTGTACGTGCGCGCGCGCATCGGTCGGCTTTCCGGTCCGTGGGCGTCGGCGCGTGGCATCTCCGGTCGCCTGGCCGAGGGCGCGTCGCCGATCGCCGTCAAGCGCCACCCACCCACGCGCGCTGCGCGGGGATGCTTGTTCGCCGCCGCACCGAGGCCCGACCGACAGCGACGCGCGATTCCGGCGTCGCCCAATCGGCGACGAGCCGCGCGCCTTTCGTCGCCATCGGGCGCGTACGTGCGTGCTAGCTAGTACAATCATTGCGGCTTTCCCCCCGTGTACCGATCGATCGACCTGCGGTTACATCGCCCCACCGACCGGCCAGCCCGCCCAGCACGGCGTACGTCGAGCCGGCCGGCCGGCCGGTGGAGCACGTCGACCGTGAGGTGATCCGCGCCACTAGCTAGGGCATTATCGTATGTGCACGTACCCATCCGTCGATCGTTGCTAATGCTAGCTAGCCAGGGGTAGACGCCTAGCTCGACCGGTGCCCGGCCAGCTAGCTTTTCTCCGATCGACGTCGATCGCGCTCGCTAGCTCGTGCGTCCAAGCGTGACACTTGCGATCGATGGTGCGAGGCGGACATGACCCGGGGAGCGACGTCCGGCGCGTGAACGGCGCGCGGGGCTACGTTGGGGGTCCCGGACTCCCGGCCATGGATCTGATGATTAAGATGCATGCCACGTACGTACGCGCAGTGACGACAGACGATTTAACCTCCACGAATCAGAGCCATGGGCGACCTGCTAACAGTTTACCTGGGGCTTGTCCGAGCGTCAGTGCCGGATGCCCCACGGCCACGGCTGGCTAACTAACTCACTTACTGACTAACTAACCAACTAAACTGTGCTTGCTTGCTTGCTTGCGCGAGAGACACGGACGAGCCCGATCACGATCAACCAGCAATGCAATGTCGACACACTCCCACCCTGGAACACGCGTGACACCAGCGCCGCGCCACCTGTCCAGCGGTGCTGATGCCCATCGACCAGCAGCCCCTCCACTCCACCATGGATACGGCGATCGACGTCGGCCTGAACTCGGGTCGTCGTCGTGTTCCTGGTTTGTTAATGTTTGCGTATGTTTCTTGCTCAACGGGTGTCTTTCGGTCTATACGGCACGCTGGTTTCTTTATATGTAGCTGTGTCGTGCACCGTCTTGTGGTCGGGCGACCCGGGTGGCAACGACCAAGACGGTATCTCGCCGTGTCGAGGGCTGCCGTGCACGTGTTGCCATGGCGGTCACCGTGCTCGGTGATCTCGACTCTTCTTTTCATTGTTTCAGCCCTGGAACTCGGGGAGGCATGGGACACAGGGAACGCCAAAGTCTTTAGGCAGGAAACATATATACATTGTTTTTCTAATGATCAGTATTGCGATGGATGGATGCATGGACTGTAATCTAGTGAACTCGGGGAACATGTCGGCCTGTGGCATGACTTCTTTTCCTCTGGAACTCCATTCTCCTTGTAAACCCTCGCCCTTTCGTGGAGCCTTTTTCTGAAAATGAAAATTCTAGGCGAGGAGTAAGCCTCCCCCGCGGCGCTGAAAGTTTCAAAAGGAAATACATTGAAACTTTGTGGCGATGAAGTCAAATTTGCTACTTCGCCGACGCTGTAGGTGATGGCAACGACGATGTGTACAATGTTAATGTCGGGTCTTCCGCTGATAGGTGAGGGCAATGATGATGTGTACAGTGTTGATGTAGGCTCTTCTGCTTGCATATGTTGAGTTTGTGGTCGTTTTGACCCGGCCACGGACATGCCATGTTTTTCGACTTGTGCTAGATAGGGTGTTCATTGTATATTAGTTTTTTTCTTCTGAATATTAGTTTTTTTTTCTGAAATAAAGCCTGCATGCATCACTCTTTATAAAGAAGTTTTTTCTGAAATACGTATAAGCATGTCTATCATATATTTATAGAAAAAGAGGGTGGAAGCACCCGTCCACTAGACTTACAAACGAGACTACTCGTGGTTTGCCCACAAATACAACCTTTGAAACACCGGGGACACATCTACCCTAAACTTGCCAACCCTTGAAAATTATTCTCGTATTCTAAATCTATCTCGCCATCTATCCATGTACTTTGAACTTTTACTACCACACTTGTCCCAAATCGAAGCCACCACACCATCCAGCTCCTCTCCGGGAAACCAGCACAGTTCTTCAAATCTAAAATATACGAGTAATCTGCGGATTCTTAGAAGATACATCCCGAGAGGTTAGTGGTCGGATGTCGCTGTGTAACAAGATTAGGTATCCGTGACTACACCGGTAAGAGATTTTGTAGTCACATGATGTAATCTATATGTGTGGAGCCCTCTTCCTGGAAATCAGCTAGACCATATCTGATGAATGATTATCTCTCTCTCTCCCTCTCTAATAGGGACAATAGCCACTAGACATATGATAATTAGGCTAACAAAATAGTGATGACTGGCGGTTACATAAGAAAGAAAATGACCACAATGAAGTCAGTAAGCATATAGCTGATATCTTTAGCGAGGTTGATAACCACTCCGAAACCCCTATCTAGCTGCCCACGCTTTGAAAACCCTAGCGTCGTTCTCACTTGAAATGGCTCTATTTCCATCTACCGCTGGTCCTGGGAACAGGCAGCAGGAAAGAACATTCCACCGCTAGAATTCAGAGGATGGCACGACGCCGATAGCTACCGGCTGGTATACAATGCAGCAGCGAGTATTAAACTACGACAAAGCTTATTCTAGATATTTCATCGCCACTCACAACTCACTGTCATTGGCGCGCAATAATGGACCGTAATCTGCTGTTGTTTAGGCACCTGACTTGTTTATTCTCCGACAACAGATCTGGCGTTGTTTCAATCGTAGACAACGGGGGCAGCCGGGCTCTTTGGGGGCACTAAAAAAGTACTACTGGTATGTTCTCCAGCAATTGAAGCAACCAAGATTTTGTGTGCTGGAGCCACAAACCTACAAGAGTAGAAAGGGCATATCTGAGGCGGAATCTGCATCTTGTCACTTGATCCATCTCCTTCCTCCTCTAAGAATAGGATATACTTGTCCCTCGATCCCTAATCAAAAGGCTCCGGAAAGTGGTACCGTTCCTCTTGACCACCGCCGGAGCAGGAGGCATCAATCATGCTTTGCACATTGCTTACCTCAGGTCGGATCAGACCAAGTAAATGGAAGAAAGCACCGACGGACGAGCGGATAGTGTAGGGAAGCAACGCACAGTCACCAAGCTGACTTCTCGGGGGTCGTTTTCAGATTTGTGCTAAACAAATCACCGTGCGGGAGCGAGCTAGCAGCCCTTGGAGCCCACAAGAGGTAGCTGTTGCATCTAGCAACAGAGATCAGATTATGGTTTTCTATTTTTCTTTTTCGAAGACACAGAGGTAGGATTATGTGTGCACCGTCAGCTGTTAATAACGGTTAAAACGGAGGAAAGTAAACGCGTAATACGTGCACCAGAAATGGCCACCAACGATGGTGACATTTCTTCTTCTTACAACAATTCTAGCGGACTCGTTATATCTTCGGTCGCAATAATGCATGTGAAGCGCGTCCCATCGTGCCTTGGAGGCTGGTTAGACGACATCGAACATGAACTTCTTTTATAGCAGCCTCCATTTTATTTCACTTTCTTCACTCAAACATTTCGATTCATATCAAAATTAAATGTTTCATTGCAAAAGCTAGCATTTTAGGACTTTGCTAGTTGCTCGTGTGTTTTTACGTGCATATGTGTTGGGTTGGCTGTGTGCATCCTAATTATGCAGAGGCCGGATGTGCACTTATTACATTGTATCCTCTATATTGGGTTATCTCTTAGCCTTATCTTCAATAACTAGATATTTTTAAAAACATGACAAGACATGTTGTGCTAAGAGATCATTTCTTAAATAAGAAAAAATAAATTATCATTTTATGATTTATTCCTCCTTTATCTCAACATTTATTTTACGTGACACTTTTAAGATAGCATCGTTACCAAAAAAAGATAGCACCATCGTTCATGCGTTGGTGAGAAGGTGCTCCTGCCCATCACCGTCACCTGCTAACTGTCGAGATGGGGCGTTGTGCGTGAGAATTGGAATCGTGAAAGCCGTTTCGGGTCACCACTATCGAGCCGTCCACCGTCCGGATCGTGCGGCTGAGCTCGGCTGTCCGGTCGGTGCGCCAACCTTTCCGGCGCAATCAACCCGCCGTTTTCCCGAGTCTGCCGGCCCCGACAACGGTCCGGCACACGGCAACGGTGGACTTGACCTGACCTCGCCAACTTTTCAGTAACAGTGGAGAGGAACACGCGAAGTCACCATGAGCCTACGCAGCGCTGGGTTGCGTTGATCATTCATCCGACCAGGCAGGCAGGCCAAACCTAGCTAGCTGTAAAACTGTAGTATACCACTAGTACGTGTACTACGTGGCACGGTAGCATGGTACCAAGAGTACTGTCCTGATATGCAGAGAAGTACTAGCAGTCTAGCACTACTAGAGGACGCACTATACTTGCTGGAGGTTAACGCTCTGTGGCTGCTGCGCCCACAACACATCACATCGGCGAAAAAGAACCACACAGCCTGCTGACTTCGGGGCCCACCTGGCTGTGCAACGCTCATGTCGCACCTGAACCTGAGCCGACGGGTCGGCCGTGCACGCACGGACGGGGCAACGTCGCCGTCGAATCGTCCGGCCAGACGGCAGACGCCAACAGTGCGCTGCAGTGCTCGCTCCTGGCACGCTCGGGTGCCCTCGCTGGCACAACAGCGCTGGAACCAACGGGCCCTGCTCAGCCTGGCCGCTCGGCTCATCCACGCCGGCCAGTCCGGTCTTAGGTCTCTTGATGTGCTTTCCCCTGAGTTATACTGCAAGAAGGTTGAGATTTTGGTAGAATTACATAATCTATTAGTGGAAGAGGAGATTGCATGGATGCAAAAGTCCCATAAAAACTGGCTATTGAAAGGGGATAGTAATACTGACTACTTTCACAGAATAGTGAACGGTACAAGGAGGAGGAATACTATTTTCTCACTTAGCTGTGGAGATGAGATGATAGAGGGGACTAAAAAACCGTTGAAACATGCAACTGAGTTCTATAAAGAGCTTTTTGGACCTGCAGCTGGAAATCTATGCAAGTTAAGGAATGATATGTGGGAGTCAAATGAGAAGTTGGCAGATATTGACAACTTCATTCTTACTAGGCCCTTTTCTGAAACAGAAATAAAAAACGCTCTCTTCTCTATGAAACCAAATAAAGCACCAGGACCAGATAATATCCCCATTGGATTTTTCCAACATTGCTGGGAAATAGTAAAAAACGAGGTGATGCTCCTGTTTAAGTGGTTTCATGACAATAAGCTAGATGTGCAGCGCTTGAATTATGGGATCATCACTCTACTACCTAAAGTTGCTGGTGCTAATAAAATTCAGCAGTTTCGCCCCATATGCTTGCTGAGATGCATTTATAAACTAATCACTAAGGTGCTTACTATTAGACTAGAACCTTATGTTGATATCCTCTTTAGTAGACACCAAAATGCTTTTATTAAGAAAAGAGATATAATGGATGGAATCATGTCTTTACATGAAATTCTCCATCATACTTATAGTAAGAAAAAATCTGGGATCGTGTTGAAACTAGACTTCGAGAAAGCTTACGACAAAGTTAACTGGGATTTCCTGTTAAACTGTCATAAGATGAGGGAGTTTCATCCACAATGGATTGAATGGGTAAGGAAAATCCTGGTAGGAGGCACAATTAGTGTGAAGTTGAATGACGAGGTGGGGCCCTATTTTCAAAGTTCGAAGGGGGTGCGCCAGGGAGACCCATTCTCACCTTTCTTCTTTAATTTAGCCGCTGATTGCTTGACCAAAATGGTGATTAAAGCTCAGCAGAATGGCTTGTTCAAAGGGTTAGCGTTTGATTTGATCCCAAATGGGGTGGCTATCTTGCAATATGCAGATGACACGATCCTGTGCTTCGAGGATAATCTTAGAAATGCTCTTAATATTAAGCTGCTGTTATATCTTTTTGTAGTCATGTCTGGGCTGAAGATCAATTTTCTAAAGAGTGAAATCTTTTCGATACGTGCTGATGATACTACTATGCAAAAATATGCTGAAATATTTAATTGCCAGATAGGTAATTTTCCTATCAAATACCTAGGCATGCCTGTGAGCTATGCTGGTTTGAAGTGTAGTGATTGGGCCTTTGTAGATGACAAATTCATTGATCATTGTGAAAACTGGATTAGTGAAGCTCTTTCCATGGGGGGAAGGCTGATTAAAGTGAACGCTGTACTGTCGCATATTCCTACCTTTTACATGTCTATGTTTCTGCTGAACAAGACTACCTTGGAAAAGTGGGACAAACCCAGAAGAAAATTTGTCTGGCATAGAAAAGGAAAAAAGAAAGGTTACCATATGGTTAAATGGAGCCGTATATGTCGATCCAAAAAGAAAGGGGGTCTGGGTGTTAAAGACTTGAGGAAACAGAATATTAGTCTTCTAGTGAAATGGTGGTGGAAACTTGAGAAAAAGAAAGGGCTCTGGCAAGATATAGTTAAGGCTAAGTACTTAAAGAAAACTTCGGTTGCTGTGGTTAAACACAAGGCCAGTGACTCACCTTGCTGAAAATCACTCCTGAAAGTGAAATACCTTTATATGCTGGGTAGAGATATTAATTTGAACAGGGGAGATGTGGCTAGACTCTGGCTTGATAGCCTGGATGGTAGAATCCCCTTCAAAGACAGATTCCCACTGCTCTTTGAGACTTGTATTGATCAAAACTGTACTGTTGACAAATTTAAATATCTCAACCACATCTCCTCTTTTAGGAGGAGGATGTCTCATGAGATGACGAAACAATGGGAGGAAATGAATAAAGAGATGTTAACGTTGAAACAAAGTGATTTGCAAGATGAGGTTTATTGGAAATTGGATAGTTCGGGCAAATATAGTACAAAATCCATGTACGCGTGGCTAGAAAAGGATATAGCAGGATCTAATTTTAAGTGGATCTGGGATGCTAAACTTCCTCTTAAAATTCAGATATTCTTGTGGTAGATGGCGCATAATGCCATCCTGACTAGGGACAACATGAAAAAAAGATTATGGCCTGGGGAGCCTTGCTGTTCTTTCTGTGACAAATTAGAAACAGCTCAGCACCTGTTATTTTTGTGCCCTGTCTCCAGGGTGGTGTGGAGAACCGTAGGTTCCATGCTTGGAACCGATTGCTGCCCTAATTCTGTCTAGCAATATTATGCGTGGATGTATAGTTTCTTACCTGGGCTGGACAAAATTTACACCGTTGGCTTGGCTGCTATATGTTGGGCTATTTGGCTAGCCAGGAACCGAGCCACTTTCGAGCTCAAATGGATTAACTCTCCATTTGAAATTGTATTTACAGCTTGTGCCTTTTTGATGTACTGGGCAGGTCTCCAGAAACCATATATAGGAGAGATGGTGAAAAAAGGAGCGGAGATGCTGAAGGAGAACACAACACAGATGCTGCTGCTTTGCGGTCCCCCAATTCCAGCTAGGGACGGACATGATGGGAACTGAGGTAGAAGTCGCTGCGGAACCTGATCAGTAAGTGTCTGGCGGTTGGCGAAGAGAAGAGCTGATGATGCATCCTGGAGTGCGTGCTAGATGAACAGGAAGTGGTATATTTTGGTCCTTGCTTTGGGGGCTCTGGTAGTTTTCCTTTGGGTTGCTTTTGTTTTGGTTGCTGTGGCCTGGTGCCTGATGATGGAGTTTGTAAGACTTGTGATACTTCCCGTAGGTGTTCGTAGTGCGGTTTTGGGTGACACCCAGGTTTTCGCCCCATGATCTGTTGTTCCTGATGACAGGCGCAGATAGTGGGTTTCCTGGTGTTGCCCCGAACTCGCTTTTCCTCTTTCTCTCTTGCCTTGCTGGTTTCAGTTCCTGAGACGATGTATTTCCGTTATGATAAGTAATGGAAAGGGGAAAAGCCCGGTTCAAAAAAAATATGTATAAAAGGTAGCCTACGGTCTCAGCTATACAAGAAAACATGAGGCGAGTTGTTAGGAAAATATCCTAACCATACATGTGATGATAGCCTATACATATATTCAACAACCCCCCCTCCCTCTCCCGGCAGTTGATACGTCACCTGTGATGCATGGATTGGACCGGAACTCCTCAAATGTGGTAGTCGCTAACCCCTTGGTCATGACATCGGCAGACTGCTGAGCGGTGGGGACGTGGAGAACTCAGACACGTCCAAGAGCCACCTGCTCGCGCACGAAGTGTATGTCAAGCTCAATATGCTTCCTGAGGCAATGATGAACGAGGTTGGTGGAGAGGTAGACGAGGAGGCGTTGTCGTAGTAGACGATGGTGGCCTTGGACACATCAAGAAGAAACTCCTGAAGGAGTTGTCGAAGCCAAGAGCACTCAGCGACCGCGTTAGCCACATCGCAGTACTCTGCCTCGGAACTGAAGCGGGATACCGTGGGTTGTCGTTTAGACAACCACGATATGAGAGATGGGCCGAGGTAGACGCAATAGCCGGAGGTGGAGCGCCGTGTGTCCGGACAGCCTGCCCAGCCAACATCAGAGTAGGTGACGAGGTCGATGGAGGATGAAGCCATCAACGTGAGACCTAGAGCCATAGTGCCGCAGATATACCGAAGGATCCACTTCAGTAGGTTACACTGAGCGGCACGCGGGGAGTGCATATGGAGGCACACCTGTTGGATGGCGTACTGCAAATTCGGCAAAGTAAGCGTCAAGACTGGAGGGTGCTAACGATGGAGTGGTAGAAGGCAACATCTGGAGCCGGTGAGCTATCAAGGGAGGAGACCTTGGCCTTCATGTCGATGGGCGTAGGGACGGGCTTGCAGTTAAGCATGCCTGCCCGCTCAAGTAGCTCGTGTGCGTACTGTTGTTGATGAAGAAAGAACCCATCGACACGCCGCACCACCTCAATCCCGAGGAAGTATTGCAAGGGGCCAAGATCCTTGATGGCAAACTTTGCGCTAAAGCGCACAGTGAGTTGACGAAGGAGCTCATCCGAGGAGGCCGTCAAGCTGATTTCGTCAACATAGAGGAGCAGGTAGGCAGACGCATGGCCCTGGTGATACACAAACAGTGAGGCATCGGAGCGAGTAGCTCGGAACCCAAGCTACTGAAGGAAGGCATCGATGCGTTGGTACCATGCGCATGTCACCTGCTTCGACCATATAGTGAACGGGATAGCAGACACACATGATCAGGATGAGTAGTGTTGACGAATCTAGTGGGCTACTGACAATAAAACTGTTCTGCAAGATGCCATGAAGGAAGGCACTAGAAACGTCCATCTGATGCACTTGCCATGTGCAGGAGACAGCAAGCTGCAAAACGGTGCAGATCGCGCCCGGTTTGACAACCAGGACGAATGTGTCAGTGAAGTCGACTCCAGCAAGCTAGCGGAAACCACGAACCACCCAGCGAGCCTTGTATCGCTCGAGGGACCCGTCGAGGCGAGTCTTATGACGAAAGATCAACTTGCAACTGATGACGTTGGTGTGAGGGGGCCGAGGAACCAGTTTCCAGGTGCAGTTACGATGAGAGCGTCAAACTCCTCCTGCATCGCCGCGAGCCAGTGAGGATCACGGAGGGCGGCTTGAGCTGTCGATGGGAGGGGGTGGCTCGGAGGTCGAAGCAACGAGTAAGTACTCATCGGTGGAGTAACACGTGCTCGACCGATGAATATCGGCTCGAGCCCGAGTCGTCATGCGTGGCGGCCGGGCCGGTGGGGTGACATGAGGCGATGGTGATGGAGAGCCTGTTGCAGCCGCGGGCAAATCCGGCGAAGCACCGGGGTTGGTGAAGTGTGTCGTGCGCGCTGACAAGGAAGTGAAGCCAGCGGATGAAGTGGACGTCAAGGGAGTCGCGTGGGTGGCCATGGTAGGGGAGGGAGCCGCGGCAGCGGAGCCATCCGTGGAAGGGGGGTCCCAAGGGGACATGCGGGCCAACAGAAGAGTCTGCCTCGGCCGTGGCAGCCGGTGTGGACGCCGATGCCGCCAGGTTAAGCGGGCCCGCGACATGGGGATGCGCCGGGAAGTCGGGCGGCGGCCCAAGGGTGGCGCGTGAGTGATAGCGGCTTGAACTACGCCGGTATTTCCCCAAAGAGGAAGGGATGATGCAGCACAACTACGATAGGTATTTTCCTCAGTGATGAGACCAAGGTCGTCGAACCAGTAGGAGAACCATGCAACACCACGTAAACAGCTCCCGCACACAAATACCAAATACTCGCAACCCAACGTATTAAAGGGGTTGTCAATCCCTTTCGAGTAACGGCGCTAGAAATTGGCAAGTAGACGGGATAAAAATTGTGATAGATTGATAAATGCAAAGAAAAGAAAATAAAAATCAGCGAGGTATTTTTGGGTTTTTGGATTAATACATCGGAAAATAATAGACCGTGAAGGCAAATATAATAAAGAAAAGACCTGGGGGCCGTATGTTTCACTAGTGGCTTCTCTCGAGAAAAATAGCATACAGTGGATAAACAAATTACTGTTGGGAAATTGATAGAACTTCAAATAATCATGACGATATCCAGGAAATGATCATTATATAGGCATCAAGTCCAAGATTAGTAGACCGACTCCTGTCTGCATCTACTATTATTACTCCACACATCGACCGCTATCCAGCATGCATCTAGTGTATTAAGTTCATGGAGAAATGGAGTAATGCAATAAGAACGATGACATGATGTAGACAAGATATATTTATGTAGAAATAGACCCCATCTTGTTATCCTTAATAGCAATGATACATACGTGTCGGTTCCCCTTCTATCACTGGGATCAAGCACCGTAAGATCGAACCCATCACAAAACACCTCTTCCCATTGCAAGATAAATAGATCAAGTTGGCCAAACAAAACCCAACTATTAGAGAAGAAATACGAGGCTATAAGAAATCATGCATATAAGAGATCAAAAAGACTCAAATAACTTTCATGGATAAAAACATAGATCTGATCATAAACTCAAAGTTCATCGGATCCCACCAAACACACCGCAAAAAGAACTACATCATATGGATCTCCAAGAGACCATTGTATTGAGAATCAAACAAGAGAGAGGAAGCCATCTAGCTACTAACTACAGACCCGAAGGTCTACAAAAGACTACTCATGCATCATCGGAGAGGCACCAATGAAGATAATGAACCCCTCCGTGATGGTGTCTAGATTGGATCTGGTGCTTCTAGAACTTGCGGCTACTGGAATTTATTTTCATCGACTACCCTAGGGTTTCGGGAATATTGGGGTATTTATAAAGAAAAGAGGCAGCGCGGGAGGCCACCGAGGTGGGCACAACCCACCTGGGCGCGCCCGGGGGCCCAGGCGCGCCCTGGTGGGTTGTTTGTGCCCCCCTCGGGGCACCTCCAGGTGCTTCTCCGACCCATTGGGTGTCTACTGGTCCATAAAAAATCCACAAAAAGATTTGCTGCGTTTGGACTCCGTTTGGTATTGATTTCCTGTGATGTAAAAAACAAGCAAAAAACAACAACTGGCACTTGGCACTATGTCAATAGGTTAGTACCAAAAAATGATATAAAATGATTATAAAATGATTATAAAATATCCAAGAATGATAATATAACAGCATGGAACAATCAAAAATTATAGATATGTTGGAGACGTATCAGCATCCCCAAGCTTAATTCTTGCTCATCCTCGAGTAGCTAAATGATAAAAATAGAATTTTTGATGTGAAATGCTGCCTAACATGTTCATCCCATAATCTTTCTTTTATAGCATGGACAATTGGACTTCTATATGGTTCAAAGAAATAGTCTAATTTTGACATGAGGATTTTAATACTCAAGCATATCAACAAGCAACCATGTCTTTCAAAATATCAACGCTAAAGCAAGTTATCCCTAGCCCATCATGCTCAATCATGGATCCATTCATGAAACACACTCGCATATTAGCTACACCCAATGCTCAAGTACGATCATAGTGCCCCTTAGTTGGTGCTTTATAAGAGAAGATGGAGACTCAAATAAAAATAAAAATTGCATAAAGTAAATAGAAAGGCCCTTCGCAGAGGGAAGTAGGGATTTGTAGAGGTGCCAGAGCTCAAAGCGAAAAAGATAGAGATAAAACATTTTGGGAGGCATGCTTTTCCTATCAATGAGAACGATTGAGTAGTTCCCAATACTTTCCATGCTAGATATATCATAGGCGGTTCCCAAACAAAAAATAAAGTTTATTCCTTTTTCCACCATACTTTCACTTTCCATGGCTAACCGTATCCACGGGTGCCTTCCATACCAATACTTTTCAAGGAATTTATTATTTGACAACATAAAGTAAATTCATTTTTCACCGGGACTGGGCATCCCTAATACCTTTGCCGTACTCTCGTGCAATGACAAGTGAATAAACACTCATCTTGAGAATAACACATCTAGCATGGAAATATATCAACCACCCCTACCATTTCATGAGCGGTACGAGCACACAAAAGAAAAGTTTATTTTGAAAATTAGAGATGGCACATACAAATTTGCTTAGAACGACAAAATAATACCACATATAGGTAGGTATAGTGGACTCATGTGGCAAAACTTGTTTAAAAGATTTTGGATGCACAAGTAGTGATCATACTTAGTGCAAAATGAAGGCTAGCAAAAGATTGAGAAGCGACCAACCAAGAAACGAAAGATCTCATAAGTGAGCATTAAGCATAACTAACACCGAATAATGCACCACAAGTAGGATGTAATTTCATTGCATAACTATTGACTTTCGTGCTTGCATAGGGAATCACAAACCTTAACACCAATATTCTTACTAAAGCATAATTACCCATCAACATGACTCACATATTATATCAACATATCTCAAAACTATTACAGGGAATCAAGTTTATTTTGTCTAACGATCTTCATGAAAGTTTTTATTATATCCTCGTTGGATATCTATCACTTTGGGACTAGTTTCATATGTTGCTTTTGAAAGCTCAAACAAATCTAAGTGAAGAACATGAGCATAAAAATTTTCTTCTCTCAAAATAATTTAAGTGAAGCAAGAGAGAATTTCTTAAATTTTTTACTAACTCTCAAATAAATCTATGTGAAGCATGAGAGCATTTCTTCAAAAATACTAAAGCACACCATGCTAAAAAAGATATAAGTGAAGCACTAAAGCAATTTCATAGCTCATAAATATTTAAGTGAAGCATAGAGAGAAATTCTAACAAGTCATGGCATAATTCTGGCCCTCTCAAATAGGTGCGTCCAGCAAGGATTCATGACTAAGAACACAAAGAAAATCAAGAAAAGACTCATATCATACAAGACGCTCCAAGCAAAACTCATGATATGTGACGAATAAAAATATAGTTTCAAGTAATATACCGATGGTCGTTAGAAGAAAGAGGGGATGCCACTCGGGGCACCCCCAAGCTTAGTTGCTTGATACTTCTTGAATATTGTCTTGGGATGCCATGGGCATCCCGAAGCTTAGCCTTTTGCTAATCCTTATTCCTTCATCCATCGTAAAGTCACCCAAAACTTGAAAACTTCAATCACACAAAACTTAACAAAACCTTTGTGAGATCCGTTAGTATAAGAAAGCAAATCACTACCATAAGTACTGTTGCAAACCCATTAATATTTTATTTTTGCATTATATCTACTGTATTCCAACTTTTCTATGGCAAAAACTCTTCAAAGAAAACCATAGAATCATTGAAACAAGCACACACCGCAAAGAAAACAGAATATGTCAAAAACAGAACAGTATGTAGCAATCTGGATATTTAGAATACTTATGTAACTCCAAAAATTCTGAAAAATTAGGACAACGTGATAAATTTGTATATTAATCTTATGAAAAACTATCAGTATTTTACCGTGCTTCCATTAAATATGAAAATTATTTTTCTGGGTGCAAAAGTTTCTGTTTTTCAGCAAGATCTAATCAACTATCACCCAACATAATCCTAAAGGCTCTACTTGGCACAAACACTAATTAAAACACCAAAAACCCAATCATAACAGTAGCATAATTGTGCAAACACTCAAGAACAGAAATAAAAGACAAAAATAAATTTTATTCATTGGGTTGCCTCCCAACAAACGCTATTATTTTATGCCCCTAGCTAGGCATAATGCAAAGGATCAAGTATTGTCATATGTAGTTTTGGCAACTTTGGTAAGGGCTTTCTCAAACCCGGGAGGCTCCTTGCGCTTCCCTAAATTCTCAGGAAAAGAAACCATCTTGAGATCTAAAATATCCAATTGCTTATTATAGAGAGTAATGAAGGTATTCATGCGATTGATACTACCATTAAGATGTTTGAGGGGTTCATTATATTTTTGCAATTCAACCATATGTTTGTGCAAATCACCAAGTTTGTCCAACATTTGAACTCCCTATAGGATGAAAGAGAACACCTTCTTTTGAGGTGGAACCCCCAGAATTCCTTCTAAGATTTCATAGGCAGCATTAGCATCAAGCTCAATAAAATTCCCTTTAGTGGAAAAATCTAAGAGTTGTCTCTGATGCAAAGACAATCCTATGTAAAAATTACGAAGCAAAATATTTGCGTCTCCCTTTAAGTTGCAAACACAATAGGATTCCATTAGCCTATACCAAGCATCTTTCAAATTTTCTCCTTGTCGTTGCTTGAAGTATAGAACTTCAAAATCTGGTGACAAAGGAGGGGTAGTCAAGCTAGACATTATGACTAGAAAGCAAGAACGCGGATAGATCCGACAAGAAAACGGCGGACGAAAAAGAGGCCGGATAAAATGACAAATTTTTGTGAAGTGGGGAGAGGAAAACAAGAGGCAAATGGCGAATAATGTAAATTGCATGGAGATGAGATTTGTGATTAGGAACCTGGTAGATGTTGATGATGTCTCCCCGGCAACGGCGCCATAAGTTCCTTTTGACAGCGGCTTGAACTATGTCAGTATTTCCTCAAAGAGGAAGGGATGATGCAGCACAACTATAGTAGGTATTTCCCTTAGTGATGAGACCAATGTTATCGAAGTAGTAGGAGAACCACGCAACACCACGTAAACAGCTCCTACACACAAATAACAAATACTCGCAACCCGATATATTAAAGGGGTTGTCATTCCTGTCGGTGTCAAAACCGGCGGATCTCGGGTAGGGGGTCCCGAACTGTGCGTCTAAGGCGGATGGTAACAGGAGGCAGGGGACACGATGTTTACCCAGGTTCGGGCCCTCTTGATGGAGGTAATACCCTACGTCCTGCTTGATTGTTCTTGATAATATGAGTAGTACAAGAGTTGATCTACCATGATATCAAAGAGGCTAAACCCTAGAAGCTAGCCTATGGTATGATTGTATATTGTCCTACGGACTAAAACCCTCCGGCTTATATAGACACCGGAGGAGGCTAGGGTTACACAAGGTCGGTTACAAAGGAGGAGATATACATATCCGTATTGCCTAGCTTGCCTTCCATGCTAAGTAGAGTCCCATCCGGACACGGGACGAAGTCTTTAAACCTGTATCTTCATAGTCCAACAGTCCGGCCAAAGGATATAGTCTGGCTGTCCGGAGACCCCCTAGTCCAGGACTCCCTCAGTAGCCCCTGAACCAGGCTTCAATGACGATGAGTCCAGCGTGCAGTGTTGTTTTCGGCATTACAAGGCAGGTTCCTCCTCCGAATACACCATTGAAGATTTTGAATACAAGGATAGTGTCCGACCTGCAAAGTAAGTTCCACATACCACCATGGAGAGAATAATATTTCCACGAATCTAATCTGTTGACATGTTTTGACAGCATGACATCATGCCATGGCCCGGTTTTTATTTGAACCGCTTTTCTTAACCAGCTCCGCACATATCGCGAGGCGGTTTTCTTGACACGTCTTGTCAAAGCAGATATCGTGTTCCCCTTATCATGGGATTCTCATCAATACGGACGTGGGTAACCCAACCGTGCCATCAATTACAGCGCCTGGGGAATAAGCGGTTTTGCTAGGAAAGTAGGGACAAAGATTTACTTTTTTCACCCACGCCTTCTTCCTCCTCACTTACCCATGCCCGCACACTTGAGCTCTAGCGCCCAAGCTCGCGTTCTTCTTCTTGAACCACTCCAAGCATGTCTGGAGCAGGAGGCAAGTGGATGGTCTCCTCCATCACGGAGGAGAACATCAAAGAGTTACGGGAAGCCGAATACCTGGCTACGGATATCGCGCACCGGCTGCCGAATGCGGGGCAGATCGTCCCAACGCCCGAACCCCATGAGAGGGTAGTTTTTCTTACCCATTTCATCCGCGGACTGGGATTCCCTCTCCACCCGTTTGTCCGCGGGCTCATGTTCTACTACGGGATGGATTTTCATGATCTGGCCCCCAATTTCATCCTCAACATCTCGGCGTTCATCGTCGTGTGCGAGGCCTTCCTCCGCATCAGGCCCCACTTCGGCCTATAGCTAAAAACCTTCAATGTCAAACTGAAGGTGGTGGGAGGCCAGCAAGCAGAGTGCGGAGGCGCCATGGTGGGCAAGATGCCTAATGTCACTTGGCTCGAGGGCACCTATGTGGATACCATAAAGGGGTGGCAATCGGGGTGGTTCTACATCACCGAGCCACGCGACTCCAAATGGGTGGCGGCCCCCAAATTTTGATCTGGAATCCCCACGCGGCTCACCTCCTGGAAAAAGAAGGGCCTGTCCTGGGGTTCTTCGGTAGAGCTGACCGGACTCCAGACCTGCATCCAGAACATGACGAGCAAAAAAAATCAAGCTTGTCAATGTGGTCCAGGTTATGCTCTTCCGCCGGATCCTTCCGTGCCAAAGACGGGCATTCAATTTGTGGGAGTTCGACTCGGCCAAGCACCAGACGCTGCGAGAGCTCTATGACACGACGCACGAGGATGTCTGGAGGGTGCTATTCAAGAGCGCCGAGATGCCTCCCTCCCTCACCGAGGACCGCGGACTCAGCGCAAAGCGCCGCGCCAATCCGGTAGGTTTTTATATCTCTCAGGGTATTTATTTGCCCCGGTTTAGTTGTGTGCAGGATCTGAACTTCCATGTCATTAACAGGATTGGATAGAGACGGCGGAGCAGCTTGATAGCCCAGCCCTGCTGCCCGAAGATCCCGCAGACGCTCTTCTGACGAAGATGCTGACTTCGGACTCTACAAGATGCCGGAAAAGAAGACCAAGAAGAAGGCCGCGGGGACCCGAAAGGGTCTCCGGCGCAAGGTTGTATTGGATTCATCGGACGATGACTCTGACGCGCACTCCTCCCACGGAAACGAGGAGGAGGAGAAAAGTTCTCCCCCCCAGCCGGGGAGATAAGAAAAGGAAGGCCGGCCCATCCGGGGAGGCCGAAGGGTCCAAGAAGGGAAGGACCCTCCCTCCGGACTGCGCCACGACGGCCGCCGACTGCAGCGACGAGTGGCTACCCAGGGTCAAGCCCCTGGCGAAATCATAAGTGTCCGGACACCGTAGTACTTCATGGTATGTTTTATTGTACTGCCTGCCCTCATGCCGAACATGATTATGCAGTCCGTCCCGAGCTCATCTCGATGTACCTTCGTTGATCGGCTCTTTGGACTCGTCGGATATGAACAACAGTTCTCCTCCGACTGCTTCGCCCTACGGACAACGCCGAGGTGTTGTCTCAAAAGGCACCGAGCCAAGGGGAGGTGGTCCTGGGGGCGCCTGACGGCGACTTCCCGGACCCTGGGTACCAAGGGAGCGAGGCTCCTACGGGCTTCGAGTTTGGGCCCCAGCCGGACACTGCGCGAGTACCTTGGATGGTTCCGGACTCCGGCAGGTGGTCCCCCATCAAGGGGGGCCAACCATCCATGCCGGTGTCCTCTGTCCAACCAGAGGCATGGGACAACCTGCTGGAAGTGCTTCGCAACGCTTCCATTGAAGAAGAGCACCGCACTATCATGAGTGCGGTGGTCGAGAAGGTTCAGTCCGCCAAAAACGGACTGACCGAAGCTTGCGCCAGCCTCCTAACAGGCTTTGAGGTAAGCAATCAAAATATAAGAAAATATTACCGCATAGATAGTAGCCCCTGATGCTCTGTTCGGCGTTCGCAAAGAAAAACCGAATAGAGGATCAAATGATAACTCAGGAGTCTAATTAGAGTATGTCTATGTGTATGTGCAGGCTTCACTGCTGGCTGCTGCCGCACGTACTACGGAGGTCTCTGCGCTGAAGCAGGCCCTAAAGCGGTCCGAGGACGAGCTCGGCCTAACCAAGAGGCAGCTCGAAGAGAGCAAAGGTAAGATATACCCTTGTCTATATAGTTAAAAAAGAAGTTCGGGTGTGAAGTAATAGGATCATCATGAATTTGTCAGGGGCCATGACCGAGGTGGAGACCCTGAGGAAGGCGTTGTCCGAGGCCAAAGACAAAGCGGCCAAGGAACGCATTGAACGGGAGAAACAAGAAGCCCGAGTAGGCGAGGTGCAGCAAGAGGTCGAGGCTCTTGACAAAAAGCACGAGTCCTTGGAGCTTGACTCCAAGACGCGAGAGTCCGAGCTCGCGCAGGTGCTTGAAAGCGTCCGGAGCGCCAAGGCCGAAGCCCACAAGGCCCTTTAGGAGATTGAAGCGGTGAAGAAGATAGCAGCGGGTAAGGCATTCAATATGCAAAGCAATCATGTGAATGAGACTTTCCTTTTTCTTACCCGAGTTCAGAGCTCTCTAGGAGCGTTTGCAGATCTTCCCCGCAGTGTACTAGATGCCGCGGAGTTTTACCGGGCTGAGGAGGCGAGCTCAACGGAGAAGCTGTTCTGGTCTCAGTATACTGGGACTAAGCACCCCGTGCCCTTGAGCGACCAGCTGAAGCAGTTGGTCGAGCTTCACAAGGCGGCCGAACAGGCCATGAGGGGCCTTATAGTCCGGATGTGGCCTGGCGAGCCCCTGTCCAGCAGCTACTTCGGCCTAGTGAGGCGGCTAGTGGAAGCCTGCCCATGGCTTGAACTCATCAAGCGGCCCGTCTGCATCGAGGGTGCACGTAGGGCTTTTGCCCGGGCGAAGGTGCACTGGGCGAAGCTGGACGCCGTGAAGCCGGAGGGCAACCCTACAGAAAAAAGACACATCCGTGACATTTTGGGCCGAACAATTTTTTTTCTGTCATACATATGACACTTCTATGACGATAATTGTGACAAAACCCAGTATCATCATAGATGTGGTGGGCTCCTACTTCTATGACAAAAAATCATGACATAAAATGGGCTTTTTGTCCTGGGCGGGCCAGAGACGCATCTGCATGACATTCTTTGGGCCGTCCCTGACGGAAAAAACCATGGTAGAAGCGAGGGGGAGGAAAATTTCAGGGAGTTCCTGGTTACGGTGGGAGGTCGGGGGCCGAGCGATGCGCGTTTCTCTCATACATGTACGCGCGTGTGTGCGAGGCGTTGGCTCTAACTGAACCCGAGCGAGGTGTTGGGCTCTAACTGAACCCGAGCGATTGCACTGCAGGCTACGCGTTACTGAACCCGAGCGATCGATCGATGGATGTTAACTGAACCCGATCGAGCGATTCCTTCGCTACTGCTGCTAACTGAAGCCGATCGATGCTGCCTCTGGGATGAACAGTGAGCGTTGCGGGGGGGGGGGGGGTTGGGGGAACCGGGGGGTGGGGGGGGGGGGGGGGGTTTGGATGAACAGTGAGCGGTGGCGTTGCCTCTGGATGAACAGGACCCCGTGGTGTGGTGGAGGGCTGGATGAACAGTAGACGGTGGAGGGGTGGTTGAACAGGACCCAGTGGTGTGGAGGGCTGGATGAACAGTAGACGGTGGAGGGGTGGTTGAACAGTAGCCGGTGGAGTAGCGCGTGGTGGAGGCTGGATGAACAGGAGCCCGTGGAGGCTGGAGCAGGTCGACGGTAGCCCGTAGAGGCTGGAGGAGGTCGACGGTGGAGATGAACAGTATCCTGTGGAGTCCCGTTTTGCGGTACGCCACATCCCTCCCGATGAACAGGACCCCCGTTTTGACCGTAGCGCTCCAACACAAGTCCGTTTCGTCCGTTTTGCGGTACGCCACACCCCTCCCGATCAACAGGACCCCCGTTTCGACCGTAGGAGGTCCGTTTCGTCCGTTTTGCGGTACGCCACACCCCTCCCGATCAACAGGACCCCTGTTTCGACCGTAGGAGGTCCGTTTCCTCCGTTTTGCGGTATGCCACACCCCTCCCGATCAACAAGACCCTGTTCCGAACGTAGGAGGTCCGTTTCCTCCGTTGTGCGGTACGCCAGGCCTCGTTTCCATCGCCTGTTCCGTCCAAGCCCTCCCGATGAACACGACCACACATTTCGTTCTGACCCAGCCGGTTGGCTCCCACGCGTTCCGTTGCCTCCCGATGAACACGGCGCATTCCGTTGCCTCCCCATGAACACGACGCATTCCGTTGCCTTCCCATGAACACGACGACGATGCTGTTTCTCCGTTCTGACCCAGCCATGTACACGAGCCCTGGCCGTACGTATGCGTGAGTAGGCGTTCGAGACCCCGCTCGTATGTACACATACGTGGCCGTATTTTCTTTCTTGCACCCTGCCCGCTGTACGTATGTGTACATGCTACGTGCACGCCTCTACTACGACACATACGCGCCTCTACTACGACATGTGCGCGCCTCTACATCCACCAGTATATATGTACTTACACGTTCGCGACCAGAATGACAATGCTACATACGCTTCGACCAGGTGGGTCCCGACTGTCAGGCACTTCCTTGCCTGCGAAGATGTAGCTGGTGGGTCCCAGCAGTCAGGGGGGCGAATCGTTTTTTTGCCCGGATGCACTTCCTTGCGTGTGAAGATGTAGCTGGTGGGTCCCAGCAGTCAGGGGGGCAAATCATTTTTTTGCCCGGACGCACTTCCTTGCGTGCGAAGATGTAACTGGTGGGTCCCAGCAGTCAGGGGGAAACAATTTTTTCGTGAAATACGGTGGCCCGTCCGGTGGGTCCCCGCTGTCAGGTGGAGGAATCATTATTTTGCGCATAATAAGGAGGCACTTCCTTGCTGCGGCCGTGGACCCAGCTGTCAGCCTCTCCACGTACAGTCCACGTCCGATGGAAGTCGTTCCTTGACCACGTTGACCATGCCACGCCGAGAGCACCACGGCGGTGGACGACAGCGAGGACTAGGAAGGGGACACTCGGAGCCGGGGAAGACGTAGCAGTGGATGCCCACGCGAAGAGGAGTACGATGGTTCACTGGTTCGGCTGCGGTGTGAGGCTGCTGTCGCCGCAGAATAACAGGGGGTGTGGGTGAGTAGAGGGATGGCCTGGCCAGCGGTGGGAGTAGTAGGGGGCGGTGAGGCCTCCGCGGCATCACAGCCGACCACGGGAGGCAGGACCACGCGGCACGATCGGCGCTGGTTTGGGCAACTGGAGCAAGAAGACCAGAGGTTGAAGAAGCACTACGGTCGTTGGATGAACATCGTACGGTAACATGAGCTAGAATCGTTCATATTGACTAAGTTCAAAGCCCTCCGTCCCCGTCAACTTGGTAGGCCCACAAGTGGGCCTCCCATTATGCTGGGTTCCAGCTGGCAGGGGGAATATTCATTTTTTGTGCGTAATAAGGAGGCACTTCCTTGCGTGCGAAGATAGGTGGTGGGTCCGACATTTCAGCGGGGGGCACGTTATTTTCGCAAAATACAGAGGCCCTTTCGGTGGGTCCCAGATGTCAGGTGGAGGAATCATTATTTTGTGTGTAATAAGGAGGCATTTCCTTGTGTGCGGCCATGGACCCAGCTATCAGCCTCTCCACGCACAGTCTACTTCCGATGGTGTCATTCGTTGACCACGCCGCGCCGAGCGCATCCAAGGTGGTGGACGACGGCGAGGCCCCGGACAGCAACGAGCCGGAGATGGGAAGACGCGGCAGTAGAGTCGCAGATGAGAGGTGTACGAGGGTTAACTGGTTCTAGTGCGGTGTGGTTCGGTAGTCGGTGGAGAAAAACAGGAGGTGTGGAGGGGTGGAGAGATGGCCTAGCCAACGGTGGAGTAGCGCTTCATAGAGAAGCGTGCTAAGCAGAGCTGCTAGCAGCAGGAGGCGGGAGGTGGTCCCGGCAGTGCTGGAGGAAGAAGACAAGAGATTGAAGATGGATGCCAGTCGTTGGATGTAAATCCAACGGCTAACATGTCAGAATCATTTGTTTACTAAATTGACAACGACTTGTGTTGGCTTCGACCTATTGGCCCACATTTCAGCCTCCAAAAATGTGGCACGTATTCAACCCATTTTTCAGAATTTACAGTCTTTTTTTTGCGCGGTAGAATTTACAGTCAATTTGATCTTTTTTTTGAATTACAGCCATTACCTGGGCTGGGTGAACAAATAATGTAGCGTCCATGCGACCCATTTATTTTATTTCCTAAAAAATTACAGGCCATTTGCACTTTGTCGAAATACATGATTTTGCTGGGCTGATTCTAATTATAATGTTGGGTTGGGCCAGCAATGTTATCAAAAAATAAAAAGGGGCTGAGCATTTTGTTATAAATATATTTAAAAATAAGTGATATTATTACATTCGTCCTTAAATCTTACCAAGCTTTTGTACACAATCACTAGGATTTTCGTGCCAAAACAATCCAGGATTTTATTTGTTAAGAAATTATTTTTATAAGTTAATAAGATGTGGGATATTGTTTTCTTACATATGTAAGTATCTGTTAAATATATGATGACAATAAAAATAATATATAATAACATATAAAATATATTTTTAGAAAAACAGGGAGCATCTCTCCGGTTCCATTGCTGAGAACGAAACCACAACATATTCTGATATAGCAGCTCAAAGAGAAGTTCGAAAGCAAAGGTAGAAAAGCTACAAACTAGGGGGGGTGGATGAACAAGTTCTCTGAATAACACAAATCACCCGAGCGGTGAGCGGATAGAGCACTCAAATGACACAAGGAGGGTCCAGCGAAGCCTTCATGGTCTTCAGCCGAGGGGCCGTGTCAGCCTGCGGCGACCAGTAAGCAAGCAGAGACACCGGGCTGGAAGGCGTAGCATGGTGGATGTCCCTCTTTTTCTGCGCCAGGTGCCCATCATCTTCATCAGAGATCTTGAGACGAGCCCACGGGTCCAGCCCCAGAGCAGGTCGATCCTTGTTCAGCCACAAGTGATCACCAACGGTTTCTGGAGGGATCTTGTTAGGGTTTCCACGAAGCTCATCAACTTGTCCTTGTCCGATCTAGAGGAGAGAATCGCCCAGTTCCTCACCATGTTCCTGATCAACCTCAAGACCCGCGGAATGGAAATCCAGGAGGTGTTACTGAAAATCATAGCATTTCTATATTTCCAGAGGCACCAAAGGAGAGCTGAGCTAACATTATTTAAAACTGAGCACTTTTTGGTAGCAATCCAGAATCTGGCGACAGATTCGAAGGATGAGCCAATCTAACTAGAGAAATATTCCTCAATGTGGGCCCAGAGATGTTTAGCAACTATATATTCAAAAAATAGGTGAGAACAAGACTCTTGTTCCAAGCAGTAAACACAATCAAGGGGTTTGATGATGTGTCTCTTCCTAAGGTTATCCCTAGTCATCAATTTGTTTTTGGAGAGAAGCCAGAGAAATACATGAATTTTAGGGAGAACTCTCAATTTCTAGACAGCAGGGATAAACACGGGTTGAACCCCTCTAAAGTTGATAACATGACAGAGGGAGCTAGAGGAATACTTCCCCTTATTGTGAAGCTGCCATATCAGGGCATCCAGCTCGGCAGTAAAGGTAATGCTTTTGGCAATTTCCTCCAACTGGAACCATTGTTCCATGAGACTATCACTAAAGTTCCTTCTAAAAGAGAGTTTTAGGCATTAACCATCCCAAACTTCATTGACACTTTTGTTAAGCTCATTGCAGACAGAGTAAATAGGCCAAAATTGGACTGCTAGGGGGGATGTGCCAAACCAAGTATCTTCCCAGAACCTGCTTCTGCTCCCATCCCCTATGTTCCATCTGTAGCCAAATTTCACAGCATGCATAATATATTTTAATCCTTTCCAGAATCTAGAGGTCTTAGGGTTGGAGGAAGGGACAAAAATATTAGGTTTATTTCCTAGGTATTTATGGGCAATAAGAAGCTTTCAGGGTTTCAGGTCTTCCTCATAGAATCTTTTAATCCAAGACCCTAGAAGACAGATGTTAATTTCTTGGAGGTTACGCATGCCTAGGCCTCCAAAATCTTTTTTCATAGAGACTAGGGCCCAATTAGCAAGGTGTAGCTTCCTATTTCCCTCAAAATCAATCCACAAGCAATGAGACATCTGAGAATTGATGAGGTTCACTGCCCATTTAGGGAACTTGAAGAAGGAGAGGAGATACACTGGAATGCTAGCCAAACAAGCTTGTATGAGGATCAATCTACCTCTGTAAGAGAGAAGTTTGCCCCTGCACCCAGCAATACTTTTAATGATTTTATCCAGAAGGGGCTGGATATCCTCCCTCCTCAGTTTATCATAGTGGAGAGGGATACCTAGGTACTTAATGGGGAAGTTACCTTTATTACAGACTAGAGTAGAGAGGAAGTCAGCTAACTCCTAATCATCCATGTTGATAGGGATGAGTTCATTTTTAGAGTAGTTGATTCTCATGCCCGAGACTTGTTCAAAACAGGTTAGAACAATTTTCAGATTGCTAGCATGTGTGGAGTCATTGTCTAAGAAAAGGATGGTATCATCTGCATATTGAAGGCAGATGATGCCACCAGGGCAGACCTCAGGACAGAGCCCTGCAATCAGACTATGATCAGCAGCTTTGCTCAGCATTTTAGTAAGAACACCCACTACTAAATTAAACAAAAGCGGGGAGATGGGGTCACCTTGCCTAAGGCCTTTACCAGCAAGGAAAAAATCACTTTCACAGTTATTTAACTTGACCCCAACAGAGCCCCCATGAGTAAGTTGCTGGATCCAACTAGTCCATTTACCCCCAAAACCTCTAAGCTCCAGGAGTTTCATAAGGAAATCAAGGTCAACTTTATCGAAGGCAGTCTAAACTAGAACTACCATCTAGATAAAAATTCTCACAAACACAGCCTTCAGATCTATTTTGGTGAGGGTAAATAAAGGAAGAGCATTCAATGCCATCATTAAGAGAAGTAACATCTACACCAATCTTAGCAGCAATGGCATTGAAGGAAGGATCATTAAAGTTGGAGAAGGAAGTGTGTTTCATACCCTGGGGTTTTTGCACTTCCAGGTTCTGAACCTCTTTGAGCTGTTGAGCCTTTTCAATAATGGTTCTCTTGTCACCAGCTACCCTGGCACTGGTTCTGGTGGCTTGAACAGGACCCCATTTGGGAAGGTGCTTGTCCTTAGGAAGGGCAGGGAAGTCAGAGTTTTATTTTGAGTCCAAATTGTCTGGGAGTTCAGTTGTTTCAACAAGTGCCTCTTGATCCTCTTATAGATCTATAGAACCTTCTAATTCCATCAGATCATCATCTTCCAGGAGCTCAATTTCCCTGAGGAGGTTGAATCCATCAGTTTCATCAAGCACAGAATTCAATATCTTTTCCTGGATGCTGAGTTGAGGAGTGTATGGAGAATCGGGGGAGGTGTGTCTTGATGACTGAAGTGGGTGTATTTTCTCCAAGCATCTGATTGTGGCCAAAGGACCGTCCTCTGATGTTAGGAGCCCCAGAATTGGTAGCAGGCCCTTTATCTGATTCAGATCTAGAGCTCCTGTTGGATTCAGCATCTTCAGTAAGATTGGTACCAGTTTCAGCTGCAGAGACATATGTACCAGCAGAGAGGTTGGTGGAGGTGCCAGTTTTAGTGGGGGTTAAGGACACCACCTCAATGAGTACCCTGTAGATTTTGTTCCCAACTCCAAAAAGCCTTTCAGCAGGGATTTTGGAGGGATCTTTACATAAGATTTTGACCCTAACAGTTTCATAGAATGACCTGAAATTATGCTGCCAATCCACATCCAGTAAGACCCCCAGAGTGGAAGTGATTTGATCCAGCATAGTCCAGTCACACCACTTGGGGGTTCATTTTCCTGATCTTGATCCAAGTTTCCTGGAGGTCCTCTTCAACCTCAATCCTGCCTTTCCAGACTTCAACATTGACTACAACATTGTCTTTTTTGAGACCAAAACAGGGGTATCCAGCAACTTGAACTACATCTATTTCAGGAGGGAATTTGACCAAGAATGTCCACTCATCTAGGGCATTGATTGGCCAGGGCCAGTTGGTTTTGTAAATATCTGCAAACTCAGTGGCAAGTTCCTACTTGGTCACTTCACCAGCTTCTACCAGAACAATCCCCACATTCTTCAAGGAGCCATGATACTGAGCATTTTCATCAGGTTGGTCTATGTGGTAGAACCCTAATCCTGGAGCAACACTTCCAACATATCTAGCAGAACTGTGGGTTTTTTTCCTTCTGACAGGGCAATTCTCAACTTTATGGGTAACCATTTTGCAGATAAAACAACTCTTGGGATTGACACATTTATCCAAATGATGCCATGGTTCTCCACAGTTGTAGTTGATCACCTCAGAGTATGCCATAAGGCCCGAAGCTGGGGCAGGAGCAGTTTTCTGGATGTCCTGTCTCTTCTTTTGGTGATTCTTTCCTTGAGATTTCCCACTAATCTAAGAGTCAGAACCACCAGTAGATTGATCTTGGGCAATTACAGGAGCCTGCCCAGATTGTGCCCCCATTTGGGGCGGAGGTGGGCCGTACCACTGCCCAACCGGTGATCCCCCCATTGTGATAGGGGAAATTCATCGGAGTTCCTGGTTCTTTCTCATCCTCCAGCCAGATGTTGTCTCTCAGGAAGCAGAAATAACCACCAGACAGCTCAATTGAAGCAGATTGCAAGCCTAATTTCAATCTTCTACATGTTTGGGGGAGAGGTAAGGTAGGGGATCCACCTGCTCCGGCTCCGGTGGCATGCTGGTGGGCATTAGTCCAGTCAAGCATTCCCATCTCGCAGCACAACGTGGATCTCCTGAATTCACTTCTCCTTTTGCCCATTGAATGAACGCAATCGGCAGCTCCCTGGGGTGGGGCATCCTGTGCTTCTCCGAGAAATCTCCTTCGAAGTAGATCCACATGGCTAGATTCAGCAGCTCCCAATCCACATGATCCTTGCACATCCGAGCATACCTGCGCGAGTGAGAGAACGGATTCGGTCCCTCCTCGGCTTCCTCCCTCGCAGCTTCCTCCTCTGCTTCCCTCCATTCGCGCGTGCACTGGGTCCAGGAGAGTGCGTCGTCGTGGATCCACATTGCCCGCTCCCTCCATCTCCTCCCTCGAGTCTCCCGCAGCACCGCCGACGCGACGGAGTTGAGCGGCTGGAGCATCCGCGGGAAGGCTTTGTAGACATGTGGGAGATGCATCTTGTACATCTGCCTGTCTTCCAGCCATTCCCCCATGGATATGGCCGACGACTCCATGGGGCGCGCGAGCGGACTTGCTGAGGGGGGCAGGCGCGCCCTGAGTCAGGAGGCGGCGGGGGGGGTGGCGGCGATATCTATGGCGGTGGCGAGGGTGGAGGTAGTGGCGGGGGCGGTGGCGAGGGTGGAGGTGGTGGCGGGGGCGAAGGGGATCGCGAGAGCGGTCATCTATTTGTCAATTATGTGAACTAAACAGTCAACATATAAAATAATTTAAATATATATAATATAGTTAGAAGGGAAACATAAGTTGGACCTGGCGTTCCTATTCTTATATAGAAAAATAGAACAGACCTCTGTGTCTTCTTAAAAAAAATACATAAATTGGGCTGCCAAAAATAAAACCTCGGATGGGAGGTCCATAGGCCGGTCGATACATGATAGCCCTAAGAAAATACAAACAGGCCTATGGACCTCCCATCCGAGGTCGTGGACTGCGCATGTTAAAAATGAAAGCCTAGATGGGGCAGCCCAAAACCACGTCCAACACTTGCCAAAACTTTGTCCCTTGTTTTCTCTGTGTTTCGCACACTCGACATTGTGTGGGCATTTTGACTATGCATCATATGAAGATGTGCTATGCATGAATGTTGATCAGCATGATGTTAACTGGCTGGTAGTTCCATTTTCGACCATGAATAAAACTTCCAACATGATGTTAACCCTATTTGAAAAGGACGTGTTAATATAAATGCTCTGCCTATGAAAGTTGCAGTTTCTTATCTGGAACTGAACTTGCAGTTTCTTATCTAAAACTGAAACTTGCAGTTTCTTCTCTGAGAATCATATTGTCTGCACTTTTATACTCCTATGAAACTACATTTTTTTAAGTGCTAAAAATAGATATCTAGAATTCATAAAATACTTCATATGCTCAATACTGCAAATTTGAAATTCAAGAGACATTCATATCTGAAAGTGCTCTCAAAATACACAACACAAAACACAATTCACAACCTGCAAATACTGACAACCCTAAGCTCCTCCTGACAATTCACAACCTGCCCGACTATTGGGCTGGGGGGCAGCCCCCTCCTATTCCTCGGCGGCAGACAGCCGCCTTGTGAGATGATGTGAACGACGAGGGAGACGATGGCGGGGAAGCATCGTCGGGCCAGCTGCTTTTCTCCTCTTGCAGTTGGGTTCAGTCGACGAAGACTCCACCGGCTCGCTCTGGCAGGACACACTCACAAACGGCACCCTGTAGATGCTCGATCCTTCAATCTCTGGTGGATGCTCCATCTGGGATCGATACTCCCACCACCGCTCTCTAACGGCCGGATTCGGTGAATCTGTTTGCTCCATGGCCCAGAGGAGCAGCTCTATGTACTCCGGCGTGACTCCCTCTGGGAGTATCGCCCCCTTTTCGCTCTGTTGCAGATATTTGGCCATGGATGTCGTGTCACCACTAGTTGGTCCTTGTTGTCAAACCAAGACTGTATCTCCAACATCCTAGATAGCTTCACAGGGTCGCCGTCTGCGATCCTCACATATCGGTTGTACTCCTCCATCGATCTACTTCTCCACATCAACTTCACTCGCCGGCGGTGGTTTTTGAATGGAAGAGGAGAGGAGCAGCACTGGTTTTGGATTAGAACAGGAGAGGAGGGGCGGTGGTTTTGACATGGAAGAGGAGAGGAGCGGCACTACATTTAGATTGGAACAGGAGAGGAGCGGCGGTGTGTAAGTGCATCTAGTGCCCCTTAGTGATTTTGGTGTATTGAAGACTTATAGGTTAAGGGACTAATGCATTTGTGAGTGTACACATGTCTATAAGTCTATGAGGAGTTTGACATTTACAGAGAAAGTCGACCCCTAAAAATGAAGTTCTTCGACTGAAGACTTTGGATTTCTGAAGACTTTGAAAGTGAAGAAATTGGTGTGACCTTGAAGACTTGGTATTCATTCGAGGAACATGAAGCATGAAGACTTTTGTTTTCATAGTTTCATTTTCTCTTTCTTGAGTCATAGGAAACACCGTATTGTTAAAGGGGGTCGAGGAAATACTAAGGAAAAATTTCCATGTGATGCTCAACTCAAATCCTACACCTACCAATCCCTTTGAGTGAAGCCGTTGGAAATCTCATACAGTTCAGTCATATTCTTCAGTGACAGATACAAAGTTCTTCTGGTCTCTGAGGTATTTTTTCTGACTGATAAGTTAGGAATTCGCCAGTGCGGATTGCCTACACAGTGAGGAACATGATAGCCCTGAGGATTTTGCCACTCAAAATTCCGACCATTGCTGTGCTATGCGCCAGCTGTCCCAAAATATCTATCCACCTAACGGTCATATCATTGAAGGGCATTTATGTCTTATCATGTCGGGCTTCTCCCTAGGCTATAAATAGCCGCCCCCTACAACCACTAGCTGGTTGGCTGCTCTGAGAGAAACTGACACTTGTCATTTGAGAGCATCCCATCCTCCGAGGACTTTGAGCGAAAATCATCAAGTGAGGAAAACCCAAACCCAAACACCTTCAAACCCCAAGTGATTGAGCATCATTGAAGAGATTGATCCTACGTGGATCCGACGCTTGTTACCTTTGAATACTGTGCTTCTTCTAGACGATTAGGCGTCATGGTCTAGAGCATCCAAGAGGAATTGTGGATCGCTGAGTGACCAAGTTTGTGAAGGTTCGAAAGTCACCTGAAGACTTACCACAAGTGATTGGGCGAGGTCTGTGTGACCTTAGCTCAAGGGGAATACGGTGAGGACTGAGTGTCCTGAGCTGTGTGTTCAGGACTGGGTGTCCGGGACTGTGTGTCCTCAGGTTTAAATACCTAGCCACCCTAACCAGACGTACAACTGAGATAGCAGTTGGAACTGGTCCACCAAATCATTGTCTTCACCAAGCTTACTGGTTCCATTACCTCAACTCTTTCATTTCCTCATAACTGTGTTGTGTGATTGTTCATATGTGTGCTTGAAGACTTTGACTGAAGATTTTCTCAATTTCCTCAGTTCAATTTCTTCAGTCTGTTTGTCTTCATCCTGTGTTATCCTGGGCTTACGCTTTCTGTTCTCTGTGCCTGTCTTCGTTTTGTTATATTTACTTTTAAGTACTTATTCCGCTGCTAGTAGTTCTTCGCTAAGGAATTTCCTCACCTGCAAATTCCTCAGTGAAGAATTCATAAAAATCGCCTATTCACCCCCTCTATTCGATATAACGCACTTTCAATTGGTATCAGAGCAAGGTACTCCCTTGTTCTGTGTGATTTTGGTTTAACCGCCTGGAGTTTTAGTTATGTCGACCGGAGGTATGATCAAGGTCTCTGCTGGGTGTCCTACCTTTGATGGGACGGACTACCCCTACTGGAAGAATAAGATGCGAATGCATCTTGAGGCAATTGATAACGATCTCTGGTATGTTGTGGAAAATGGTGTTCCCTCAGTCACACCTTCTCTGAATGCTGCTGATGTGAAGAGATTCAAGCAACTCGATTCTCAAGCGAAGAATATCATATGTGGCCATCTGAGCAAAGGACAGTATGGAAGAGTGAGTGCTTTGGAAACTGCTAAGCTTATCTGGGATAGACTGTCCAAAGTGAATGAAGGAGTCTCAACACATCGTGACTCTCGAGTTGATGTTCTTCGCAATCTCTTCAACCGCTTCAAAAGACTCGATAATGAAAATGTTCAACAAACCTTCGATCGCCTCACTGACATCTCAAATGAGCTTCAAGCACTTGGTGCCACTGACATCACCGACCATGAGGTGGTGAAGAAATTGCTGAGATCGCTTGATTCCTCATTTGACACTTTGGCATTGATGATACAAGAACGTGCTGATTACAAGTCACTTGATCCCGCTGATATTCTCGAGAGGCTAAATACTCATGAGTTCCAACTTGCTGAAAAAGAGATCTCTATGGTTCGAGCTATGGTAGATCACGTGCACTGAAGGCCAAGGCAGTATCTGAGTCCGAAGATGAAGACTCTGGTAGCAGCCTTGGTGATCCTGAAGAACTAAGCCATGAGCTAGCACTGCTCGTGAAGAAGTTCCAAAAGTTCTCAAGACGTGGTCGCTTTGGAAGACCCTCAAGGAGCAATGATTCCTCATCGAGTGACTACAAGAGGAGGCTCTGTCACAAATGCAAGAAACCTGGACATTACATTCAAGATTGTCCTCAGTGGGAAAAGGAATCAAAGAAGAAGAAATACAAGGATTACAGTTCTCATGATGCAAAGAAAAAGAAGAAATCCACAAAATCTTCATCACCAAAATCCTCAAAGTCTTCATCTCACAAGAAGAGCAGCTCCAAGAAGGCTAGGGCATTCATTGGCAAGGAAATGGACTCTGAGGCTGAATCTGAAGAAAATGAGGAAGAGGAGGCATCTGAGGAGTCCGAATCCGGAGTGGCGAGCCTAGCTCTCACTACTGCATTTGTTAGCAAGTCTATCTTCAACACTGAAGAAAATGACCTCACCAACAAGGCTGATGAAGGCGATGATGACTACGCTCCCACCTATTGCTTCATGGCAAAGGGTGCCAAGGTACTCAAATATACCTCCTCTAAATCAAGTGAGAATGAATCTGATGAAAACCTTAAGCCCAACTATTCTAAACTTGCTAAGATTGCTGTAAAACATCAAAGGGCTTTTGAAAAGGTTCAAAACATGCTAGACAAAAGTGATGATATGTTGGGTGAAGAAATGGATCGCACTAAAGCCTTGACTGAAAATCTTCAGAGACTTCAGACTAGGTTTGAAAACCTTCAAGGTCATCATAACACTCTCTTATCTGATCATGAGAAGCTTTCTTATGAATTTCTTCAAAGAACGCAAGACCTTGAGAAGCTAAGAGTGAGTTATGAAGATCTTCAGAAGGAGCGCGATTCATTACTTGCTCAACAAATCAGCGCTTCTCAGGAAGAATTTGTTCCACCATGCTTGAAGTGCATTGAACGTGAATATGCTAATTCTTCACCTGAATGTTCAAATGCTACTAATGTTTCAAATTCTCACATGCCTCTGCTATCACTAATTCCTCATCTGAGGACATTGCTAGTATAACTGACGATGCAGGGCTGAAGGAATTGTACATGACAGGCATGTACAAAAGCCTCAAAGGGCATCAGACTCTTTGTGATGTGCTGAAAAAGCAGATCCTCAACAGGAACCCTAGGAAAGAAGGTATTGCCTTTGAGAGGAAACTCAATGCTGATGGTACATATTGGAAGCCTGAGCAGTACCCCAAAACTACATAGGTTGCTGCAAAGGGACCTCCAGTTGATCGATCTAACTTATCTGGAATTGCATGTGAATCTCCTCATTCTGATGATGAGTCATTTGACTCCAACTATAAACTGTTCAAAAATCAGAATGGTGAAGTATTTGCTAGATATGTTGGCACTAACTGCAGGAACGGTCCCCTTATGAAGAAAATCTGGGTTCCCAAAAGGTGCCTTGAAAGTCTTCAGGTGAATGTCCTCAGGACACCACCTATGAAGAATAGGAACCCCCGATCAAATTCTTCATATGGACCAAATTCCTCAAAAGGATCAAAGTCCTCACATGAATATCATCGTGCTAACAACTCTGTTTCGCAGGGAAGAACTAAGGGCTATGAATATGAGCATTATTCTTCTAATCATCATGTTCATAAGTCCTCGAAGAATTTCTCTGCTTATTCATATGCTTATCCTAACTCTTCTTATGTGAAACGAAATGGACTGGCTTCTATGCCATCTTTCTCGTATGGAGCTCGCAGAATGATGAACTCTTTGCCACCCCTTCAGATGTGGGTGGTGAAGAAAAAGAACTAATCTCTTCTGCAGGGTCAGGTCTCCAGACATACATAATCGTCTGAAGAATTTGCTGGAGACCTGAGTATGCCTAAAAGGACGCATGCTATTCATGAAAAAATGAACTTTCATTTCTCACGTCCTCATACTGCTTTATCTGTTCTTTTGCTTGATGAAATTGATCTGATGAATTGATGTCATATTTTTCACTGATGAAGTATATGAGTTCGTAAGTTGCACTAATTCATCTGCACGATGATCAACCCAAAGCCACTGAGTGGGTCCTCGATAGTGGATGTACAAATCACATGACTGGTGACAAGAATCTAATGATGGATGCTCCATTATCTCCGTCGCATCTGAAGCATATCATCTTTGCCGACAAAGGCAAAAGTCAGGTATTGGGTCTAGGTAAGGTTGCGATCACAAAGGATCGACACATGGACAATGTCATGATTGTCGAGTCCTTAGGATACAACCTCATGTCTGTCTCAATGCTTTGCGATCTTGATATGGTTGTTGTCTTTGGCAAGTACCGTTGTGTTGTGGTTATGGAAGCTGACAATTCCAAAGTATTCGAAGGCTTTAGGAGAGGAGACCTGTATATTGTTGATTTCTCTACAGGACCACAACCAGCCGTGTGCCTACTTGCAAAAGCTTCAGAAGGCTGGCTCTGGCATCGACGACTTGGTCATGCAGGCATGAGGAATTTGCACACGCTTGCGAAGAAGAAGCATGTCATTGGCATCGAGAATGTCAAATTCCTCAAGGATCACCTATGCGGAGCCTGTGAAGCTGGGAAGATGCCAAAGGCTAAGCATCCAGCGAAGACTATCATGACCACCACTCGTCCATTTGAATTGCTTCACATGGATCTCTTCGGTCCTAACCATTATTCTGCAATCTCAAATGAGGCATCTCAATATGGCTTTGTTATTGTTGATGATTACACTCTATATACATGGGTACACATTGTTACTTACAAACATGAAGTGCAGGAAGTCTTCAAACGATTTTCCTCGAGGGCTTCAACCAACTTTGGTGTGAAGATCAACCACATCCAAAGTGACAATGGAACCGAGTTCAAGAATTCTGGTCTAGATGACTATCTTGATGAACTTGGTATTACTCATGAGTTATCTGCTCCTTATACTCCTTAGCAGAACGGCGTCGTGGAGCGCAAGAACAGGACTCTTGCTGAGATGGATCACACTATGCTTGATGAATACAAAACGCCTCGTTGTTTCTGGATTGAGGCAATTGATACTGCATGCCACATCATCAACAGAGTATATCTTCACAAATTCTTCAAGAAGACTGCCTATGAACTCCTCACTGATAAGAAACCCAATGTAAGTTATTTCAAAGTCTTCGGTGCTAAAAGTTGGATTAGAGATCCTCATCACAACTCAAAATTTGCACCGAAAGCACATGAAGGTTTTATGCTTGGTTACGGAAAGGACTCACACACCTACAGAGTCTTCAACAACGTTCTTCACAAGGTTGTTGAGACTGTAGATGTGCGGTTCGATGAAACTAATGGCTCGCAAAGAGAGCACCTACCTACTGTGATAGATGAACCAGCACCTGAGGAAACTATCAAGTTCAAGGCTACTGAGGATGTCATTCCTACTGAAGAATCTGCTGAAGAATTCATTCCAGAACATGAAGAACGTCGAGCTAATGCACCTAAAGAAAATACTGAAGAAAATGGTGCTGAAGAGAATGCCGATCAAATTCCTCAACGACAACCAGCTCATCCTTGCATTGCAAAAGAAGTGCAAGTTGAAAAGATCATCAATGACATCAAAGCGCCAGGTCCTCTCACACGCTCAAAATCTTCACATTTATCTAACTTTTGTGGGCACTATGCTTTTGCCTCTATCACAGAGCCCACTAAGGTAGATGAAGCATTTCTAGAGCCTGAGTTGATTCAGGCCATGCAAGAAGAATTACACCAGTTCGAGCTCAACAATGTCTGGGAACTAGTCAAACGTCCAGATCCTCGCAAGCACAATATCATTGGCACAAAGTGGATCTACCGCAACAAGCAAGATGAAAATGGCCTTGTGGTGAGGAATAAGGCACGACTCGTAGCTCAAGGCTACACACATGTTGAAGGAATTGATTTTGATGAAACTTTTGCACCTGTTGCTAGACTTGAGGCTATTCGCATATTACTTGCTTATGCTAACCATCATGATATCACTTTATATCAAATGGATGTGAAAAGTGCATTCCTCAATGGTAAGCTTGAGGAAGAAGTATATGTTGCTCAACCCCCAGGTTTTGAAGATCCAAAGAATCCTGACAAAGTCTTCAGACTCAACAAGGCCCTCTATGGCCTCAAACAGGCCCCACGGGCGTGGTATGATACCTTGAAGGAATTCTTCATGAAGAAAGGCTTCAAACCCGATTCACTCGACCCTACTCTTTTCACTAAATCTTATGATGGTGAATTGTTTGTGTGCCAAGTATATGTTGATGATATTATCTTTGGCTGTATTGACCAACGTTATAGTGATGAATTTGCCTACATGATGAGTGAATAATATCAAATGTCTATGATGGGAGAATTAAAATTCTTCTTAGGTTTTCAAATTCGTCAACAATGCAATGGCATATTCATATCTCAGGAGAAATACCTCAAAGGTGTACGGAGGAAATTCGGCATGCAAGATTGCAAAGGCATCAAAATTCCTATGCCCACAAATGACCATCTTTGCACTGATGAAAATGGTATTGACTTCGATCATAAGGTATACCGCTCCATGATTGGTTCTTTATTGTACTTATGTGCATCTAGGCCAGATATAATGCTTAGTGTTTGCATGTGTGCCCGATTTCAAGCTACACCGAAGGAATCACACCATAAGGCTGTGAAGCATATTCTTCGAATGTTCTTTGAAAAGGACACTCATCCTAACACTTATGCAAAATTGATGACTTAGATGTGCAACACATGAAGAAACGTTTTTCTTCAATCAATGAAGAATAACACTCTAAGTGTGAAGAAATTAACGAAGAATTTGATTCTTAGAACCCTACGATAATTGTACGCGGTGTCTGAAATCATCATTCTTATACGGTGGGTCACGCCACCACCAAAAGTTGAAATTCCTCAGTTGTTCAAATTCTTCAACGTTGCAATGTCTTCACTGTTTCCGTTGTTTTTCTTCATTGGCTATATATATATATATGAGTTTATGTCCTCTACAACATTCACTTATGGCTACTTCTTCAAGTTGGTTTTTCTGCTAAGTGAATGTGATCAAACCCTTCCCCCTCTATGCTATACTCAACCCAATCTGTTCACAAATTCTTCATGTGCGTTCTATTTGAAACTCGTTCAAAATCTTCACCGTGTCCTTGTCAGCTGAAGAAATTGCCAACGGAACTTTTAACTTATCTTATCCAATTTTTGGCATTGCCGCTCAAACCGTTCCGCATCCCATGACATACTTATCCACTCACCCACGATCTAACACGATCTCCACTTGTCAGTACGTGGGTGACACATGTCATGCGAATAAGAAGGGTTAGTGGCACGTTCGTCCAAATTCTTCGGGTGAACGGTTTTCACCATGGCTATAAATACCCCTCTCCCCTTCCTCACTTCTTTTACTCCGCTCGACCTCTCTCCAGCTCGAGCTTCTCAAGCCCTAGCACCGCTGCTACTTCATCGTCGCCGGTGAGGAAGAGCTTCACTGCCTCGACCTTGTTGCCGCCGTACTCGCGCCGGCCGCGGAAATCTTCACTCCGCCGCCGCCGTAGCTGTCTTCCTCTGCCAAGTTAGGGCGTGGAAGATCCACACTGACGAACTTCACATCCCCTCACTCCAGTTCGTCGTGTTCTTCGTTCAGGGTAATTAAAAGTTACTTTTACTGCCCTCATTGATTCGAATGATTATCTACAAAATCTTCAAAGGTGTTTTTCTTCATATCTTCACACACTAAAACACCTCTCATATCTTTTGTTCTTGATTCATTTCTCTAAGCTGCAAATTTCTCATCAAGATTCCTCAATTGTGCGGATTTCTGATCTGTACAACTCTGGAACCTAGGACTAAGAACGCTTAGTGAAATTCTTCAAGACTTATCTGGTCAAATTCCTCAAACTTGTTTTTTATAAAAACCTTCTGAGAACGCATATGACCTCTCCAAATTCCTCGCAACTATATTCTATTCATAGGTACTCATGTCAGCTGCTGAATCACTAGGTTCTCATCAACTTAACTCATTTGCAGCGTTCCTCGAAGAACAGTTGCATACTTCTTCGGAGAATTAAATTGTTCAAATTCCTCAACTGAAGAAAATGGCTGACAGTAAGAAGCCACAGAAAGGGGGAAAGAGGGCTGAGGTCAACACAGCGTTTGAGATCCCTGATGATATATATGCTGGGTATTGCACACCTCCTGAGGAAGACAAAAATCAGCGCAAGGTGCGCATTCAGAAGATAGAGAGGAGATGGGCTAGAGAGTGGAGGGAGTACAGATATGTCACTCCAAAATACATGAAGAAATTCACACTCAATCCTTCATGCCCAAGACCTCCATTAGCACCTGGCCAAATAGCTGATCCCACCAGCCACAAGCGTGGTGAGGATTATCCTGATGAATGGGCCGAGCACCAAACCAAGTTGTCTAAACAAGCCAAAGAAGCTGTGAGGAAATTCAACGAAGACTCTGCTGCCGCTGAGGCCTCTGTCAAGCCTAAGAAGGCCATGTCAAAGAAGCCTGCGCACAAGCCAAGTGCTTCACCTTCAGTGGTTTCAAGGCCAAGTTCCTCAGCAATGCCCTCACGGCCAGAATCTTCAAAGCCATCAAAGCCAAATTCTCATGTTGCTCCTGTTTCTCCCAAATCCTCAGCTCCTCACAAGTCCTCAGCTGCTCCGACAAAGTCCTCTACACCTGTGCATCTCGCCACGTGTCAAAGGACCACATGCGTCTCAATTGCCTCAGGAGCTTCAGCTAGTTCCTCAGCTGCACCAAATTCTTCAACGGGACCCTCTCTACTGAAGACAAAGGCCACTGCTGGACGAGGTCCTCGCCCTAGTTCCCAGAAGAAGCAGGTCGCCTTCCAAGAGCCGTCTGAAGAAGACGAAGCTGATGATGATGAACTTGCTGAAATCATCAGAGATAGGCAAGTCAGGGCCGCTAGAGCCAAGGGAACAAATGTGCCACTACTTTTGGATCCAAAGTTGATCCTCGAATACATTGATGTTTGGCACGAGGACCCCAACACTCCCATGCCCGACTTCAAGCTGACTCCTGGCCAAAGTCACATGCTGAGCCACTTCATTAAAGAAGAAAAATGGAAATTTGAGAAGGCCAGGCAGATCAAGAAAGCACAGTACAAGAAGGAGCGCTATCTGAAGAAAAACGTTGTCTCTATGACAACTGAAGAACTTGTCGCTGTTCAAACTGAGATCAAGAAACTCAATGATGTATTTGACGCATACCGCGCTGATTGGCTAGGAGCCAAGGTGCGCTTTGTGAAACTTGCGGATAACTTCACCTCAAATGTTGCAGCCCCAACGCAATAAGAAGTTCCTCAGGCTGAAGCATCTGCTCAGCCGACTGAAGAACATGCCAGCACCGCTGATGAAAATCAGGCTGCTGAAGAAAATGTAAGTTCCAGGGCTGATGACTGCATTCCAGCCGCTGAAGAAATTGCCAGGGCATCCACTAGTGGTGCAGCTGAAGAAGATGAAGAAACCAGGGCAACTGCATCAGTTGTGCCTGAAGAAAATCAACCAGATTCCTCTGCTCATCCTGCGCCAACACCAACTCCGATCCTTCCATCTGCATCAGATGTGAAGAAAACCAAGGCTGCAGAGCGTGCAACAGTGAAGAAAAGGAAAGCATCAGCTACTTCAGATTCTTCAGCTCCGAAGAAGATGAAGCCTTTGACCAACTCGTTTGAAAGTCCCATTGATGCTATTCCTCTCTCTACCATGCCATCAAAGGACCTTCTTCCTTTCAATGAAGAATATGTGATCCCAGTGGATCTGATGAAGAAACTCCTTCTGCTGTTTCGTCAGAGCAGTTGGATGAAGAAATTGAAGTGGATGAGATCCCTTCAACACCTGTCATTTCCTCGCCTCTGCCTCAGTTCACTGCTGAAGACGCCGGCGTTGAAGAAATGGAAGATGAAGATGTGGACGTTGGCTGCTCCACACCAGTGATGAGTGATGAATTCTGGGAAAGTCAGCATCCAAACTCCCTAATGTTCACACCATTGCAGCAAATACCTCAGTCCCCTGCACAAACTGTTCAAATGGGCTCTGAAGAAACTCATCCCACTTCATCTGTACGTGAAGAAATTCCAGCCACTAGTGCTGAGGAAACTGCTGCTGCTAAACATCTGAAGACACAGACTGCCACTGAAGAGGAACCAGAAATTCCTCAGCCTGAAGAACCTGTGATTGAGAATCCTGAGGTTGTGATGCAACTCACTGACACTCCTCTACCCAAGCCAAAGTATCCATTCTCCAAGAAGCAAAAATTCAAGGCTGATGATTTCTTCGGCGATCACGTATTCTTCACAGACTACAACCCTTATGACTCTGCTCACATTAGGAGGAGGCGTTTCTAGACTGCCAGCCAGGCTAATTTCTATTCCTCAGTGCTGTTCAACAAAAACAAAATCTTGTACCATGAGCACATTCCTCACGTGGATATGGACTCTCTGTCGTGCTTCATGCCAGTCCTCAGTGTTCTTCACGACGCTGGACTGTTAAATTTTTGCTCTGACATCTGTGATTGGAATGAAGAACTGATTCTTCAATTTTATGCAACGCTGCACATCACAGGAGATTCTGAAGATGTGAATTCATGGGTGCTGGACTGGATGTGTGAGAACACTCACTACACAACACTAGCTACTGAATTACTTCGTGCCTTACCACTCAGTCCTCCCCTTGAAGAAGCTCATTGCATTTACAGTGAACCTGAGCTTACAAATCACTACATGCAAGTTCTGATGAAACCTTTGAAGCTAGGTCAGGCCCCACGAACCAAATTCCTCGTGAAGGAATTACTATATGTGCCCAGAACTGTCTATCGCATTCTAACGCGGACAATGAGTCCCATCAAAGGCCACGACTCATCTGATGAGGAAATTGTTGGCATCATGAAGAATCTGGTATTCAATATTGTTCATGGCATTCCTATCAATTATCATGATTTCTTCATGAGGACTCTGGCAAATGTTGCACTTTCTCCGTTTGAGCTGAAGCCTTATGCACCTTGGATTATGAGATTCCTCAGGACAAGGTCTTCACTCAACTACAAAGCTGATTTTCAGAATCACCTCAGCTACTTGCCCCCAATTGAACCTCAAGCGAACCTATTCCTCAGTTGATGAAAAGGGCAAGACACCAGCTGTTATCGATGAAGGCGTTCGTCCATTGGATGGACAGTTTCGCAAAGCTGCATCTTATTCCACCAATGATGACTCTGCCACACATGACTCTGCCAATGCACCCAAGTCTACTCCCCAAGCCACTGCTCCTCGTGTGATGACTGATCGTGAGCTTCTGCTTAGTCTTCACCAGAAGGTGGATCGAAATCATAAATGAGTTAAGCGTCAGTTTGGTTCATTTCTTCAGAACATGACTGCTACGCACAATGCAGTGAAGAAAAACCATTACTACCTCCATGAAGTTTTCGGTCGCACCTGGGCAATACTGTCACATCTGTATGGTGACGAAGATCTCAAGAAAATGGGTCTCAAGGAAGATTTTGACTGGTCTGCACCTCCACCGAAGATATTCAAGAAGGTCAAGGTTCCTTCTTTGGTGGCCAGCTCATATTCTTCATCACACGATACCGACGAGAATGAAGACCTGGACGACACTGCGGCAGGCCCTTCCACGACAAACAACCCCAACAACGCTGGCGCTCCTTCATCAACTTGATATTCTTCAGGGGCGTTAGTCCTCATATTCGACCCTTTTGGTCATTTGATGACAAATGGGGAGAATTTTGAGTTAGTCTTTAGGCGGATCTTTCTATATGGTCGTTTTTTTTGTTGAGTTACAACTCTCGTTCTTCTGAGACTTTATTGGATCGAGTTGTCAACTTAAACCTGATGGTGCTCTGATACTTTTGATATGTTTTCCTGCATTCTTATTCCTCATATATGCTAATGCACGCATGCTAAATTACATCAGTCACCATATTTCATCATGCATTTCAAATTCTTCATTGTGTTATGTCAAATGCGTGTATGAATTACAAGATATAGGGGGAGATCTCCATGATTCTACTCTTCAAGTGTGCAATGCTTCAAAAGCAAATACCTCACCATGCACATATTCAGGGGGAGTTCTTCTATATCTTGCAATCAAATTCCTCAATATCAGTATTTACACTTCATATGTTTATCCCCGGTGAAAACTTAACCTATATTGTCATCAATCACCAAAAAGGGGGAGATTGTAAGTGCATCTAGTGCCCCTTAGTGATTTTGGTGTATTGAAGACTTATAGGTTAAGGGACTAATGCGTTTGTGAGTGTACACAGGTCTATAGGTCTATGACGAGTTTGATATTTACAGAGAAAGTCGACCCCTAAAAATGAAGTTCTTCGACTGAAGACTTTGGATTTTTGAAGACTTTGAAAGTGAAGAAATTGGTGTGACCTTGAAGACTTGGTATTCATTCGAGGAACATGAAGCGTGAAGACTTTTTTTTCGTAGTTTCATTTTCTCTTTCTTGAGTCATAGGAAACACCGTACTGTTAAAGGGGGTCGAGGAAATACTAAGGAAAATTTCCATGTGATGCTCAACTCAAATCCTACACCTACCAATCCCTTCGAGTGAAGCCATTGGAAATCTCATACAGTTCAGTCATATTCTTCAGTGACAGAGACGAAGTTCTTCTGGTCTCTGAGGAATTTGTTCTGACTGAGGAGTTAGGAATTCGCCAGTGCGGATTGCCTACACAGTGAGGAACATCATAGCCCTGAGGATTTCGCCACTCAAAATTCTGACCGTTGTTGTGCTATGCGCCAGCTGTCCCAAAATATTTATCCACCTAACGGTCATATCATTGAAGGGCATTTATGTCTTATCATGTCGGGCTGCTCCCTAGGCTATAAATAGCTGCCCCCCTACAACCACTAGCTGGTTGGCTGCTCTGAGAGAAACTGACACTTGTCATTTGAGAGCATCCCGTCCTCCGAGGACTTTGAGCGAAAATCATCAAGTGAGGAAAACCCAAACCCAAACACCTTCAAACCCCAAGTGATTGAGCATCACTGAAGAGATTGATCCTGCGTGGATCCGACGCTTGTTACCTTTGAAGATTGTGCTTCTTCCAGACGGTTAGGCGTCATGGTCTAGAGCATCCAAGAGGAATTTTGGATCGCCGAGTGACCAAGTTTGTGAAGGTTCGGAAGTCACCTGAAGACTTACCACGAGTGATTGGGCGAGGTCTGTGTGACCTTAGCTCAAGGGGAATACGGTGAGGACTGAGTGTCCTGAGCTGCGTGTTTAGGACTGGGTGTCCGGGACTATGTGTCCTCAGGTTTAAATACCTAGCCGCCCTAACCAGACGTACAACTGAGACATCAGTTGGAACTGGTCTACCAAATCATTGTCTTCACCAAGCTTACTGGTTCCATTACCTCAACCTTTTCATTTCCTCATAATTGTGTTGTGTGATTGTTCATATCTGTGCTTGAAAACTTTGACTGAAGATTTTCTCAATTTCCTTAGTTCAATTTCTTCAGTCTGTTTGTCTTCATCCTGTGTTATCCTGTGCTTACGCTTTCTGTTCTTTGTGCCTATCTTCATTTCATCATGATGACTATGCTTGTGTTCTGTTATGTTTACTTTTAAGTACTTATTCCGCTGCTAGTAGTTCTTCACTAAGGAATTTCCTCACCTACAAATTCCTAAGTGAAGAATTCATAAAAATCGCCTATTCACCCCCCTCTAGTCGATATAACGCACTTTCACGGTGGTTTAAGAGGAGAAGAGCGGAAGAGCGGCGCTGGTCTTGGAAGTATTTTTTTTGTTGTTTTGCGTATTTTGGGTCAAAGTTTGACCACATACTCTATTTGACAAGCAAAATGTGAATGCATGTCACCGAAAATTGTATTGTTTGGTTTGTATTTGAATGTACTTTCAAATTATATTATTTTTGCAACGTATAACATATATTTTATGTGCGAAAATCATGGTCAATTATGACCCAGAATATAAGGGAGACTAGTTAATGTGGGGTCGCTTTCTTAATTGAAGGGTAAATTGATTTTGATTTTGATCCAGTCACAGCGCACCGGCCCTCTCGTCCAATCCTAAATCGCTGCCGCACGCTCCTCTCCCTCTTATCCATTGCAAAACCACCTCCTCTCCTCTCCATCATCTCCATTCCAAAACCACCGTCTCGCCTCTCCCTCTTCCGATCTTCTCCATTTCAAAACCACCTCCTCTCTTCTCCATCATCTCCATTCCAAAACCACCATCTCGCCTCTCCCTCTTCTCTATTGCAAGACCACCGTCTCTCCTCCGTTTTCTAGATGCTTTGATCCATGGCGCGGGCGCAATCCATGGATACAAAATTAGTATACTGTATACTATTTAAAAGTCGAGGGCCGGGCTTTTCCTGCGCGGTAGGCGGCGGGGCAGTTCCGCCTAGTCGGTTCGACAGAGACTTGAGAAGACGAGGGAGCAGGCTGCTGCAAACATAGGGCTGTGTGATTTGACAGCGAGTTACTGCTGGACAGGTGGGGCCCCATGATTTGACTTGCCATTATCATTTTAACTGCGGCGCTACGACCGGCGTGAGTCTCCCGATTCCTGACCACCTCCATACAGGTGCCTCTCCTAATGCTCCACCATGTAGTAGGGGCTGGCTCTTGCATGAGAGCCCACTTCTCCACTTCTTCCTTGCCTCTCTTTCCTCCACATATGCAAAAATGCCATGTAAAGCGCACCATTGTACTTACTTTTACTTGCTCCTACAGGTGCTTAAGCTTGCCACATAGGCATAAAGTCTGATGTGGCAAGTTAATCAAGAAGAGAGAGACTAGTTTGGTGACTCAAGGAAGAAACGGTGCTAAGCGTGTGTACCTAGGTGAAAAGACAATTTTGAGTCTATAGCTAGTTAAATGAAGCAAACTTAGCAACACCATTTCATTGGAAGAGGTCACTCCTTGGCAAATACTAGTACCCCCTGTGTCCCATAATATAAGAACGTTTTTGGCACTACACTAGTGTCAAAAACATTCTTATATTATGGGACGGAGGGAGTACAAAGAAAGAGATGGAGAGGAGTAAAAAAATACACTTATAGCCAACCTTATAGCCAACCTTGTTGTAGTATGAGTGACTAAGTGATGACTATGTATGACATGCCAACATCAGATAGCCTAATGTACCGTGTTAAATCTCCAAGGGCACGACCGCGCGAGCGACGCGACGGTCGTGGTAGGCGCGACCATGATACAGGCTGCTGGCAGCCCTTGGATCTGAGATCAAACGGTCGCATGCTAAGTTGCTGAAAATTTGCAGAATAACCCTCCAGGATAGGATATTCACTCATAGGTCTAGAATCACGCCATGCAACCGTTCAATCTCATATCCAAGGGCTCTCAAAAGCCCGTATCCCAAATCAATGGCGTCCCAAATCTCCACGATCGACGGTGAGTACAAGGTTAGAACCATCACTGGCGATGAGTTCGACGTCATCTACGCCCATTCTTCCGCGACGGTGAAAGGATGCCTTTCTCGCTTCAGACGCATGTTCGAAAACTCAGATGATGAGTGGGTCGCTGGGCTAGATGTTGAGTACACCATAGTCCTGGGACCAGAGAAGGATCTAAAGGACGAAGAGAGGAAAAAGCCCGCCGTGATCCAGGTTTGCGTACATAACGTTTGCTTGGTCTACCACATATGCCATGCTGACGTTGAGTGCCAGGATTTTAAGAAATTCCTCAAGGACAAAACAGTGAAATTCGTTACTATAGACTTTAAGAACGACAAGGATGTCTTGCGTCGGATAGGTCTCGTTGTAGGCAACCCCTTCAACCTCCAGAAGAATCGGCTGGTGTCCTATCATCAGCCTTCAATGCCGACCCTGGCAGGAGCCATGGTTCATCCTTCGTACGGTAAAGTGGACAAACCTCCATACACGTTTCGTCGTCATGCATGGCAGCGGAATGTACTAGATATAGACCACATCCACTACGCTGCAATGGATGGCTACCTTTGCTTCAATATCTACAAGGGTTGGATGAAGAGCAACAGCCAAGTGTGCGGTTCAAGCAAAGAAGTTTCGGCCAAGAGGAAGAGGGACAAGGACGAAGTCGAGGACGTGGACGAGGACTCCGAGTAAGGTGGCATTGTCGTTGCTCATGGTGGTTCTAATGCAGTGTCTACCGGAATAGTTGCAAAGTTTAATTTCAGGTGTGCTTAATTTAATTTGAGGGTGTGTTGTGCTGAGCCCCTAGCAGAACTATGTTATGTTTCTTCTCTTTACTTTAACTCTTTAGTACGTACATACTAGTATTTCTTACATTTCATCTTTTAGTTGGTATAGTACCACCACTCGTTTCTTCACATTATATACGTACAATATATATGGCCAACATCATATAGCCAGCAGTTTAGTTGTCAAAGATTTCAAGGTGCTTAGTTTTGTCAAAGAATTCCAGGATGCTTAGAGGGTGCTTGGATCCAAGGGACTTATTTTAGTCTGACTGAAAATAGTCTCTTTAAGAGACTAAAGTTCCAAGCACCCCTGACTAAAGAGGGGCTAAAACTAGTCTTGAGACTAAATTTTTTTAGTCAGGGGTACCCCTACTAAAATGTGGATTAGTCCTCTCTCTACTCATTTAACTCCTCTCCTTTAACACACGCGAGTTCTGGATTGGAGGATTTGGAGGATAACAAATGCTCATTAACTTAATTTTAGCCTTTTTAGTATTTGGATCCAAGCATGGGTGAGGCTAGCATGTTTTAGTCCCACTACTTTTAGTCATGGGACTAAAACGTATCCAAGCACCCTCTTAGTTTTATTTGAGGGGTGGGTGGTGCTGGACACCATTATTGTGACTAGCCTTTTTAATAGTACTATATGCATAATTTGGCGACGAGTGCTCTCTATATGTACCACTTTTTTTTTAATTTGAAGTTTTGCTCCATGGCGCAATCCATCGATACTACTGCTGTACAAAAGTATACCTTTTTTAAAAGGCTAGAGGGCGGGGCAGTCTAGCTTGGTCGGTTTCACGAGAGGCGAGGTCCTTTGTGATTTGACGGCTCATTACTGCTGGAAGGCGAGGCCTTGTGATTTGACTGCTCGTATAAATGCGCCGACAACCTGACCGAGGAGGAGCAAAGAACCATGCGGTATACTCAAGTTTTCCACTGGAGTAGTACTGTGAGGGAGGAGCACGAAACACGGCAGCCCAGTGCCATATGAAGATAAAAAATGAAATAATTTGCTAGTCATCTCATTGTTAGCATTGTTCTATTCATTCCCTCAAAAAAACCATTGTTCTATTCATGCCTCGCAGAGAACGTGACACGTGCGGCGAAACACCCGAAGCAAAAGATGAAACATAGGAGCAAAAGAAGAAGGAAGATTATCACCCCAAATGATCTAATTCGCCGCGGAGTCGTAATTGCTTCTTCATCTCCTCCATGACCTCCATCTCCTTGCGCGTCTCCTCCGCCATCTTATTCATTCTGTCCATGACGCGGGATTTCTCGATGCGAGCCTTCATCATCTGTTCCACGGCCGCATTACGTACCTTGACAGCAGCCGGGTGCTTGATGCAGAGCTTCACCAACTCCTCCTTCTGTTCCATGACGAGGGCCTGCAGCATCTTCATCGAGGAACTACTATTCTCATGAAACTTCTTCCAGCCGGCGTTCTTCTCCTTCAACAGGTCGATCTTGTGGCAGAGCTTCGCCTTGTCCTCCTGAAGTCGCAGGATTTCGCCGGTCACCTTCTTCTCCGAGGCAATGCTCTTCTTCAGCAGCACCACCAAGCCGGCGGTCAACTTCCCCTGCTGATTGAGCTCAGCGGGCATGTCGTCGAGGCTCTCCTTCAGCAACTCCATCAAGCCTTGGATGAACTCCTTCTGCTTATTGAGGTGCTTATTGAGCTGATCGGGCATGCCGTCGAGGGATAACGACTCCAGCTCTGTCGGCTCAGCATGTTCGCCTCCGCGGCTAGGGCGCTCCTGGGAGCCATCGCCTGCCCATGAGAGATCTTTCGAGGTCTCTGCGTGGCGGCGAGCCCTCTCTTTTTTTCCACAGCCTTGGTTGCCGCTCCCTTGTTACGAGTAGTTCTCAACCTAGAGCTCTGCTCACCGGCCATGGCAACGACGGACGAAGAAGAAGCACTTATGAGGAGGAAAGGTAGAGTAATTTTCAGTTAGGTAGTTCCCCTTTTTATAATCTAAGTACTAGCACTAGTACTAATACCTTCATAGTGGGAACACGTTTAGGTTTGGCACGTATTAGTAGGTGTGAGCAGGCTTTCGAATGTGATGGGAACAAGGTAAAGATTAATTGATGGTTTTGGTTTCGAGGCCTGAAACGGCTCCCGATGAGTTTAGCGGTACATAAATTTCAAGTAATACACTGCTCAAATGCGTAAATATTATGTTACTGTCAAAAATTGGCACAAAATACGAAGGAGACCAATGGAAGTACGACTGGCAACCCACGATTTAACTACTCGCATGCGCGTAGTGGAGTAATAATGTCTTTCTTCGGCCCTCACGTCCACTCAATTTGCATGCACTGTATTAATTGACCATCAATGAAGTGGAAGACTTTACATGCGTTAAATTATCACATGGGGTGGATCTTGGTACAAAATTGCGTCCGCCTGTGTACCCGCATGTGCGTGCGAGGGAATGAGTGCGTGCGTGGCGTGCGTGCACATCTTCGCTCCATGCATGTATCGCCACTATGGCTCAGGGAGGATGAGTACATTCTTCTGGAACCAGCAGCACGTCACTGTGATCAATCCATGCAAGGAGGTCGCGACAACGCCTCCACATGTGCCACGTGGCTTCATGAACTGTAAGAGAGACACTGTGTAGCGTGCCATTGGTATTCTAATTTACGTGTTTTGCACATACTCGAAGTACTAGTAAGGTACACGTGCATTGCACGCATCAGATTTTGCAACCAAATTATGAATAAATACCACACTATAGCATGTAAGCTCTAAGTCATATATGCCTGATGTAGCCCTTCATTTAATTCTTATAGTTCATCTCATTCAAAATCAATTAGTTTTTATAAAAAAGCTAAGAACGCGGGAATAGGAAAAACATGGGATTAGAGTGGAATGTCGTCTTGAATCCTACAGGATTGTACGAGTGTTTGATTGTGCATAGAAAAAATGCAGAATTCTTTCAAAGAGGTTTGAGTGGATGGGATGTTTCCTATGAAATCTAGTGCAAATGAATCATATGGAAAAATTCCTATGGTTTACAATCCTACGAATCAAACAACTAAGATAGGAAAAATTCCTAATGATTAGAATCCTCCAAAATTCCTTTGAGAATCCTTTGAATCAAAGGAGCCCTTAATCTATTTTATGATTCATGGAATTGTGCGTTGTAAAGCATAAAGTAAAAACAAATAACGACAATTCAACTAGAAAAAAAGTTTGGGCAGTTATGATACGGAAGATTCTAGAACAAAAGAGAACCACTGTTGTTTTGAGGTTTGTGCATTATGCTTAAGTTCAACCATGGAGTCTGCTAGATTGTACATGTGGCAAAATCCGGTGGGGGGCTAGAAGATGGTGCGAGGGGCCGAGTGGAGGGAGACTATGAAGGAATGCACAAGTGCGATATCGATATTTAGAGAGACGGGGCGGAGCCATGAAAAATAAATGATCTAGGGGGCCAAGCATTGCTAATCCTTTACGAGGAGGGTCAATTCATGAACTTAAACCATTTTTAGCAGCAATTGTCTAATGATCACATTCATATTAGCCTCGATATATAGTGATGTTAGGGGGGAGGGGGGCAGGGCCCTTACTGCCCCTGTCTTCGCCATTGTGCCGACTGGTAGTGTGTGTGCATGCATGCACGAGAGAAAGTTAGTGGTACAATTATAAAGAGAAGACTACTGTGTGGGTGTAAAAGAATAGGTGAGGTCGTAATCAATGTAAAGTTGAATTCAAATATTTGAATAAGAGATCCCGATGTTTGAAACCCATGGATGCATGAATATAACGGAGATTTGCGTGGTGTGGTTTGGAAACGAGCATGTTGTAATGTATACACATTGAACAAGGTCAAACTGATTTGAATTTGAGATACCGATGGCACACATCATTTGGCCACGTCGCATCTGTGCATGGACACACTATTCTAATTGGAGATGATGGGCGGCTTTCGCATCACATATCTATATCTATACCCCTATATATATTATTTTTTATATTGTGTGCGGGTAACTTTAACTTTGAAAGATGGTCGTTGGATGAGGCGAATCCGATGGTCCAAAGATGGCAAATTTGAGCACTACTGGCCGTTGGATATCATCTAGATTCCACCAGATTTCGCCACATGTATAATCTAGAAGACTCCATGGTTGAACTTAAGCATAATGCACAAACATCAAAACACAAGCACTTCTTATTTGTTCTAGAATCTTCCTTATCAGAATTGCCCAAATGTTTCTCTACATGATTTGCCATTATTTGTTTTTTACTTTATGTCTTACGACGCACAATTCCATGAATCTTAAAATAGATTAGCTTTCCTATAAAAACTAGATGATTTTGAATGAAATGAACTATAAGAATTAAACGAACATCTACATCATGCATATATGACTCAAAGCTTGCATGCTATAATGTGGTATTTATTCATAATTTGGTTGCCAAATCTCATGCATGCAATGCACGTGTACCTTACTCTAGTCTAAATGGTGTTTGTGTGTGTTGTGCGTGTTGAGGTGCAAATTGTCTTTTTTGGGTACATGTTAAGCTTGTTCTTCCGAAATTTCAAGCCGCGCCTTGTTATGCCAAAAATTCAAGCTAGCGTCTTTGTCTATCGTGCTGCAAAACTCCCGCCTCTTCAACCCGCGCCTTGTTAGCCCGAAATATTTAAGATATATCTTTGTCTCGTTGTGCTCCGACAACTCCCTCCATCTCAACCCGCACCTTGCTATTCCGAAATTACAACGCGCGCGAAAACACCCACCTCCTGTGAAATCCCGACACGCGAAATGCCCGTGGTACCTCTGAACCGAAAGAACCACCTCAAATCGGTGGGGGTACTTTCGAAACTTACCCCACATTTTGGACAAGCGCGTCTCTAAGCCATGGTTCCCTACTACCATCCCATCGGCCCACCCATTCGTAATCCGAGGCCGCGAAAACCCGCGACGAAACCCCACACCCTGCTCCGTCCGCCACCCAGCCGGAGCCTCTTCCCCGATGATGTCGTCCAAAGCAACACCTCGACGTCCCTCATCCACCGTACCGGATGAGGATCCGTCGTCGATCTCATCGTCCCGCCGGTTCAGCCACCCCGTCCTCCACCTCCTAGGAGCTGCCCCGACGTTCCCCTCGTCTTTCACACCACCTCCATTCCCACACCGCCGTCTTCACGTGCACCACCGGAAGAGCATCATCATCAGGATTTCCTCGGATGAAGCTGCAGCCTAATTGGCGCCACCAAAGAGGTTGTACACTAACCGCCACATTTTCTTCTTGATTCGGTCTCACGGTGCTGCCGGCGCTTGGTCCCGAGTCGACACGACGCGGCTCCATCCACGGCGGCATCGCCGGCCACTTCCTCCACGGCGTCCCTCCCTCGGCGGTGACATCCACATCAGTAGGAGCTGCTGCTGCTTTAGCTCTCACTCGCGCTGCTGCTCTGCTCTTGCTCTCGGTCCCCTGCCTGGTCTGCTCTTGCTATTGCTCTTGCTCATGCTGCTGCTCTCGCTCTTGCTCTTGCTTGCGATGCTGCTCCAATTTAGCTACACTTCATTCGACTGAATCGACTTTTGGGTTAGTCAATTTTCAGGGGGTGGGGGGCTCGCCGGGGTGAAGGAAGAACCAGCCGCAGCAGGGAGGGGGGCTCGCCGGAGAGGTACCCCACTATCCATCTTAGGGTTCAGGATGGGGATGGTGGTCGTCGGCGGTGGCAGGGCGTTGGCATGGCGGTGGAGTGGGGATCGCCGGAGAAAAATCTCGGCACGGGGGGTGGGGGGGGGGTGGGGGGCTAGAGGGATGGCCGGGGCGGCGGCGGACCGGCGGTGGGGAGTGTTTTCGGGGCGGGCGGGGCGGCGGGGGGCTGCTGTTTGGCCGGTGGTGGCTGGCGGCTCAGGGGGGTGGAGGTTGAAGATGAACCGCAGGCCCTTGATTTCATATCCAACGGCTGCAAAATCGACTGACCAGAGATGAAAAAGTCAGTCGACCGACGTGTAGCCTCACCTTGCTAGTGCGTCCAGTTTCGACAGCAAAATTCAGTTTCGACAACAAAATTCAGTTTGGACAGTTAAGTTCAGTTTCGACAGTTAAGTTCAGTTTCGACAGTTAAGTTCAGAGATGAGCGGCTGATGTATTTTACATCTAGCACTTTGTGGTTATGTATTTTACGTCATGTATTGGAGATGCTATTAGAATTCCACTCAGGTTAACATTGTTCGTTGTCTCTCTTGTCCTGCTTCAGCCTCCGCGTCGTACAGCTCACCGGAGCTGCTCTAACGACGAAACCCTCCATCACAGCGGAGAAGTACCTCGGGCTCCATCTCCAGACGCCTAAGATCTTCTTCCCCTCCTCCGACAGCCAAGTCAACCGGAGCATCCTCACCGGCCAACCCAATCACGCTGAGATCGACATGGCTTCGCCAAAGAGGTTGTACACTTGTTGCATCTCTTTTTTACTCTAGATGTTATATATATTGTCCACTGAGCACTCATGGTAACGGGAAATACAATTATTTTATCCTAGTATATGACAAGCAGTGAGGTACCAGGCAACTTAGCTATCCGTGACGGACTCTCTTGAACGCCATCATTATTTATCTCTGCGTGTTTGAGCTGTGCATTTGTAGATGGGCCTGGGAGTTGAGCTAGTATGGCAGTGGCCTGGGTCCAAAGTAATAGAAGTAGCACATAAACATTTTTTTAGTGTAGGATTTTCCTTGCTCAAGCCTGCCTACTAGAATCGCCAGTGCTTGAAAGGAAAAGTGAATGAAAAACATCGGAATTGGAAAGTTTCCCATGATACTACTTTTCATGAATTTGGTGCAAAGGAATGGAGCAAAGGAAAACTGTAGGATTTGTTCCTTTAGTGTCTCCTTGAAAGAAAAATCGTAGGAATTCTAATTTCCACTTCTCCTCCTTTTCATATTCCTATTCATCAAGCACAATACTAAGAGATAGTAGCATAATAGCATTATAACCGTACATTTTCTTGTGGTTTGACTTAATCTCACCATGCTTTTTTGCATCCTATGATCTTCCAATTGTTGTGAATTAAACACCCAGATTGGCAAAAATCCTATGTTTTTAAATTCTCTATTTTGCACGTGCATTCCTATCCTATTCCTGTCTATTTCCTATCCCTGCATTGTTAGAATCCTCAAATTCAAACAAGCCCTTACTCAATTACTTCTATTACAGATATGTGTCAAACAAAACCTTGTGTGGTTTTTCCTGCTCCTGCGGCGCCGTGTTCCACCCCAGCTCAGCTGCTCCAATGACGGAAGGGTTCACCATAGCAGGGATCCGCTCTCCAGACTGTCTTTCGCCGCCTCAGATCTTCTTCCCCGCCGCCGGCAGCCACGGCAACTGCATTACCATCATTAACTGAGCAGATGACCTTGAGGACTACACGGGTTCACAAGAGAGGTCGCACTCTTCCGTGTCTGCTTACGTTATGCGTCGCTTAATATGATGACATGCTACATTATCGTCGTGTTCACCTATTAGACTCCGAGTCAGGTCCAAACTAATGCTGAAACTTGAGTTTTTAAATGGTTGTGGGGTACATATTGGGGCAACAATCAGTACTATCTGTCTACTATCTGGTTAATCTCCGGTGTCTACTATGAGTTTCATGTTGGGTGCAAACAAATATTAAAGGAGCCATTATCTGTATTTTTTAACTAAAGCTATTATCTGCCTGCTATCATTGGTTTTGGGTCTATCCACAGTTTGCTACCATCACTCTGGATTTGTGCATGCACTCCTTACATAATCTCACTATGTTTTATTCCTATGCATGCCAGTTATTGTACACAATGGAACTGATCATGTAGAGCAAAAGAGACGAGCCTTGCGTGGCAATAAAATTTCATGCAGACGTCGTTCCATGGTGGGCGCAAAGGCAACCCCCCTCCACCCATTTCAGATCGTAATCAAGAGGAAGATAACTGTTCTGAGGGGGATTCAGAAGGAGAAGACCACTCCTATTTACCCCATGAGGTCTTCGCTCTAACTTGGCATGCTGATGTTGGTAATATCATGCATATGGTGCCTTGCATTGCTTACTATATACATTAAAGATGTCATCTGCTTAGTTTAGACATGCTTTGTGTCAATGCCATCTGTTTAGTTTCTTTATCGTATATGTGAATCATGCAATGCCATCTTGTCTAGCCAGGCATCATATATGTGAATTTTGCAATGCCACCCTGGTTAGCCAGTCATCTTATATGTGAATTATACCATGCCATCATTTTTTATTACATGTTAAATTTGTCAACAATTTTAGTACATTCAATTACTCTTCCTGTGCATCAGCCATTCGGCACGGTCATGGAAAAATCTGGAGTGGAAACAAGGTCTTCAGAGCAGACAATGCTATCTGACGAAGCGCATGTCTTGCTGGTTGCCGATAGCTCCTTAGAGGCGGATTCAGAGACAGATGACCAGTCATATCCCCCCCCGAGGTGCATGCGCTAACTTGGCAGGGTTATGTTGCTCATATCGTGCGTATGGTACCTTACATTGCTATGTCATTTGCTTAGTTTAGACATGCTTTGTGTGAATGCCACCTGTTTAGTGTCTAATTACCATATATGTGAATTATGCAATGCCATCTTGTTGCAAGACATTATATATGTGAATTATGCAATGTTATCTTGTTGCAAGGCACTATGTATGTGAATTATGCAATGCCATGCTGTTTAGGCAAGCGTCATATATGTGAATTATATCATGCCGTCCTTTTTTTTGTATTTCTCATTGCTTTTGTCGACAATGTTTGTATATTCAACTCCTCTTCCTGTGCATCAGCCATTTGAATTGGTGATGGAGAAATCTGGAGTGAAAACAAGGTCTTCAGAGCAGACAATGCTACCTGCTGAAGCAGATATCTTGCTGGTTACAGATAGCTCTTCAGAGGAGGATTCAGAGGCAGATGACCAGTCCTATTATCCCCCTGAGGTGTATGCTCAAACTTGGTAGGGTTATATTACTCATATCATGCATATGTTGTATTGCAATGCTTAGTTTTTACATCATATACAGAATATTGAATGCCATCTCCTTAGTTGACACATCATATATGCGATTGTCCTCTGCTCACTTCCTTAGTATATAAATCATATATTTGAATTATGTCATGCTATGATGTTTACACAGACTGCATGTATCTGAATTATGGTATGCCAACCCATTTTCTAAAGACATAATATAGTTATATCATCTCATCCTATTTACATAGTTATCATATTTTAAATTATATAATTCTATCCGTGAATTATATCATGCCATCATGTTTCCATCGACGGCATGTTTGTGATTTATGGCATGCCAACCACTTTAATATACACATCATATAGTTATATCATGTCATCCTGTTTACATAGTCATCATATTTTGAAGTATGTCATTCTATCCTATTTAGTTAGCCATCATACATGTGAAATTGTGTCATGCTATCCTGTTTAATTAGCCATCATATATATGAAATTATGTCCTGCTATTCTGTTTGCTTAGACAACATAAATGTGAATTATTTCATGCCCTGTTTTCTTCCCTACTGTCCATTGCACCTATCTATCTTACAATGTCTGTACATTCAATTACTTTTCTTGTTTATCAGCCATTTCAATCGGAGGGAGTGATGGCAGTATTTGTGGGAGTAAAAACACGGTCTTCAGAAAAGATCGTGGTACCTGTCGATGCAGATAGAACCATGGTTGTACTTGCCCAAGAACCAGCCCCACCACACATAACCCACACTCATGCAGATTGTACCCCTACCCAGTTGGACAGAGAACCAGCTACACCCCTTCTAACCCCAACCCTAGCAGATAGACACCCAGTTCCCGTTGACACAACACCGTCTCCACTACAGAGCACCCAAACACGAGGAGTTAGTAAGGCAACTGCAGTGCCCAAATCACGAGGACCACCACTCCGAACCCGGAGTCAACGCTTAAAGTAGAAGAAGAATTGTTCTCAGGTCAGGTTCTGTAGCTATGGTTCATACTACTTTGCTCTTGCATCACTGTATTTACTGATACCAACTAATTTCAAATTTCAAGGATGCAATTGAAACTCCAATGGCACAACAGGTATGTTTTAAACCTGTTTCTTCAACGTGTTTGGCTGTTTGCTGTTGTAACTTGCTCTATGTTGATTTCAGTTTCAATTGGATAAACAGTTATGTTCTCATGCCATGCACATTATAAGTGTTGTTATTGCTATGTAGTTTCCCACACTTATATTCTGTCTATGCTGCTTTGTCTTAAATAGATATGATTCGAACTATATCTATCTTGATTTGGCAACATAAACTAGAATGATATTGACCATACCGTGACCATACTACATAGATACATGTTTGTTTCATGCTGTTATCCTATCCACCTTACTACTGAACTGGTTTACCAAAATGAGTTTCATATACTACATTGTAAACCTGAGATGTGTTTGTTTGTTTCTCTTTTAGAACGCGGATAAAATATTGGAGAAGAGTACCCTGTTATGCAATGGTAAAGGAAGTAATGCAGATAAGGTTCAAGATAGTGAGACATCCCTGTTGGTCTCCAAGAAAGCTGATAAAAACTATATTGAAGACACTGAGACAACCCCAAAGTCCTGTCTTGATGTAGTGTTCGAGTTACTGGTTACCACTGCTAGCACTAGCTCTTCGAACTCGTTGCCTGAATCAGTTCGGCTTCTTGAGTCTCAACTTCAAGTTGAAATACATTGATCAGATGTTATGCGACAGGAAGCCAAAGGACTGAGGAAGTCCCTGCAGAATTCAGATGCATACTTTCTGGTGCAACAGCAAGCGCTGGAGGACTTAAGCGCCAAACAAGAGAAAGTTAATAAGCTTGCTAAGCATCTTGCCAGCATTACGGGTACCCAGGATATTGTTTCTTGAGCTCTTCTGAAGTGGTTTCAGTTCTGGACTTGTTTTGCTGCGGCGTTTATATGCTGCTGTGTTCCCTATATTTGCAATGGTGGCGAACTTTGATGCCTAGTGGATGTAATATGTGTAATAGCTGTGATAGCCTAGTGTAAGTTGCTTGCTTATTTATTTCCTTGTTGTCTTGTTTATTTGTTTGCTTGTAGTCAGTGCAGTTCTTTTTCTGCGGTTTGCTAGTGGCCGCAATAACCTATTTTTTAAAACTAGGCCACAATAACCATGGGCTAATATTTACTGTAGTGACACTGGGCCTCCTACGGGCCGTAGAAACAGTGGGCCTTCTATGGGCCGTATAAACAGTGGGCCTTCTACGGGCCGTAGAAGCAGTGGGCCTTCTACGGGCCGTAGAAACAATGGGCCTTCTACGGGCCATAGAAACAATGGGCCTTCTACGGGCCGTATCATCAATGGGCCTTATACGGGCCGTATGATCGATTGGCCAAACATGGGCCAAACAGACCGCATTCTGGCCGTAAATGGGCAAGAGTTGGAATCGCCCGTTCATGGGCTGACCATAACGGGCCATCGTTAATAGGCCGTATTTGATGACGCTATGAAAACGGCCCAACGTATTAATGGACCACAAACGGGCCGACTGTAACCACGGGCTGAATTTGGCCCACAAGCAGAAAATGATAGTAACGGGCCGTAAGTAAAAGAATGCTGGAAAATAGCCCAAGAATAAATGCGCTCTGAGAAGGCCGAAAGATAACATGGGCTGGAAACGGCCCAACGGAATAATGGGCCGTTAATGGGTATAAAGTGATACACTATTCTTTACGGGCCAGTTTCACCACGGGCCGTTAATGGGTGTAAAGTGATACACTGTTCATTACGGGCCAGTTTCACCACGGGCCATTAATAGGCCAAGAGTTACATAGGGCCTCATATGGGCCGAAAGACGTCATGGGCCATACATGGGCCAGAAGTGAAAACGGACTGGAATCATATTGGATGGCCCAGATGACGCTATTGGGCCTAATTCAAATAGGGCGTAACGGGCCTTGGGTTAGCGGGCTGTAAATGGGCTATATGCGAATAGGCCGTTAACAGGCTTTCCATGGGCCGGCCCGCCACCTTTTGACCAAGTCAAACGGGTCGGCCTTTTCACAAGAATGGGCCTCTGTTGGGCCGTGCCACATGTCGAGGTATCATAGGCGCCTTCTGTCCAATGAGTGGATGACATCTGTCCCAGCGATGAGCCGACACATGTTTCCTCCAGCCAGTGATGATTTTACACGTGGAAAATCCCCATTGGTCGGGGTTGTTAACGGGTTATCGAATCCAAAACCCGACCCGATAGCTTAACGATGTTCCGTTATGGTGGATGCCACGTGTCGGTCACCCTTGACGAAAGCACTTCTGTGACGCGCGATTTATCGTCATGGAAGTGGACACTTCTGTGATGATAATTTTGGTAATGTCATGGACCACTTCTACGACAGCACAGGTATGACTATCTTGATTCTGTCATAAAATCGTCATGGATGTACATGCATGACAGAAAATGTGACCTACTGTGACAAACACGTATCATCACGGAAGTGTATTTTTTTTTGTAGTGGATCACTGCCCTGAGAATTATTATGAGAGTGTCCTGAAGGGTTCCCGCTTAGTGGCAGATGAGTGTGCCAAGGATGTAATTTTTGAATGAACATGCCCATGTGATCCTGTAATATTAAACGAGTTCGTTTGCGCCATGCGACGCTTTCTTAATTTAAAATATTACCTTCTGTGCGGCCGTTTATAAAATCTAAGAGTTGGCCAGTCGTCGGCTTCTACCCCCATGTAACTAGTACTGGGGTGTTCGGGATAAATCTGAACACTATTTACCCCAATTTTGGGTCCTTCAAGGGAGGTGTTCAGTGCAACGAACCAGGCAATCGGACTATAATGCTTTATCACTCTCACTTAGCCATAGAAGTCTATGATTTTAAATTTTTGGCGAAGCCCCTCGTATTTGGAGGGCCGAATTTGGGGTGCTATACATGCCTAAGCCGGACAATGCCGACTCCTTGCCTGAAGCAGAAAAAGTCTTTAAGGACTTGAGACCTCTCGAACAGTGACCAGTCTCTCGCCTTATCATGACATTCAAGTTTTGGCTTTCTCTACTGAGGTGCTCGTCCGGAAGAACCGGGACACAATCACAGTAGTTCTCCCACCGCTACCTTAGCCGATATAGCGGAACGTAAGGTACCAAAGCGTGGGAGCCGGGCAACCCAACATTTGACCAAAGACATGATTTGGAGCTGATGCATATAATGCTATAAGTTCGGGGTGCCGCACTGTCGAAAGTGTTCGGACTTCTTGCATCGTATTATGGGGTAAACGAGGACCCCTGGTGAACTGACCGCACCCGCACGTGTGGGTGCGGATTGTCGTAAATGGACATATATAAGAGAAAGAGAAAAACTTAAATAATGCAATGACAGATTAATGATATGCATTGTTATTTAAATGATACGTCGAAGCGTACTTGGTACAAGTAGTGCACTAAGCATAAAGGAGGACAATTCGAAATGTCCTATCCCAGGGCAAGCTGCGCATAAAATAGTGAGAAGCGGGTATATCAATTATTACTAGAGACCACATGGCGGTTCCCGTCTTCATCTTAGCTTCTTGCCGCCTTGGTTGTTGCTTCCGGAATGTGTCCGACAATCGTACTGTCGGAAAGGGCTTCCAGAGAGTTAGGCCCTGAAAGAGAAAAGGAATGTCGAAGGTATACAGCCCCTAGTGTGGTTAAGCCACAATGCGGGGCATGTCCTGATCGTGCCCCCGCCTATGTCCATGGTATTTTTAATGCGTAGTTATGTACGCGCGGCACGGATTTTGTCGCTTCACTGGGACTGGGACGGGGGCTGAATTTCTAGGCGAGCTCTGATCGTGCCAGGCGATCCTATTGCAGCTTGTTCTGGACTCGCTTGAAGGTGTCCGGGGGCCGTGACGCCGAATGAGTGGTCTACCTGAACAGGCTGCTTTGTGCCTCTGCTGCAAGGGCCGCAGTGTGCTCTTCTGTACGGAGCGAGCGTTCTGTGTTTCCATTTACTGTTATGACCCCGCGAGGTCTTGGCATCTTGAGCTTGAGGTATGCGTAATGCGGCACTTCATTGAATTTTGCAAATGCCGTCCGTCCGAGAAGTGCATGATAGCCACTCCAAAAAGGGACGATGTCGAAGATTAACTCTTCGCTTCGGAAGTTATCCAGTGATCCGAAGACCACTTCCAGTGTGATTGAGCCTGTGCAATGGGCATCTACACCTGGGATGACGCCTTTAAAGGTGGTTTTGCTGGGTTTGATCCTCGAGGGATTGATACCCATTTTTTGCACTGTATCCTGATAAAGCAGGTTCAGGCTGCTGCCGCCGTCCATAAGGACTCGAGTGAGGTGACATCCGTCAATGATGGGGTCTAGGACTAGTGCGGCGGTTCCGCCATGACGGATGCTAGTGGGGTGATCCCTGCGATCGAAGGTGATCGGGCAAGCAGACCATGGGTTGAACTTTGGGGCGACGCGCTCCATCGCATAGACGTCCCTTAGTGCACGCTTCCGCTCCCTCTTGGGAATGTGTATTGCGTATATCATGTTCACCGTCTTCACTTGTGGGGGAAACCCCTTCCGTCCTCCTATGTTCGGTGGCCGGGGCTCCTCCTCGTCATCGCTATGCAGCCCCTTGTCCTTGTTTTCGGCATTTAACTTGCCGGCCTTCTTGAACACCCAGCATTCTCTGTTGGTGAGATTGGCTGGCTTGTCGGGGGTGCCGTGGATTTGACATGAGCGATCCAGTATCCTACCCAGACTGGATGGAGCCGGAATATTTCTTTTGAATGGCTTTTTCCACTGACCGGATCTAGAGCCTCTGAATCCGGCATGGACTGCCGTATCTTCGGTGTTATCGCCGTTATTGCGGCGCTTTGGTCTATTATGACGCTGCCTACCGTTAACATCTTTGGTATCCGAGGTATCCAGATTCTTTGATGTGTTGTTGCTGCGAGCCAGCTAGCTGTCCTCGCCCGCGCAAAAATGGGTCATGAGTGTTGTGAGGGCTGCCATAGATTTCGGCTTCTCCTGGCCGAGGTGGCAGGCGAGCCATTCGTCTCGGATGTTATGCTTGAATGTCGCTAGGGCCTCTACATCCGGACAGTCTACAATTTGATTTTTCTTAGTCAGGAACCGTGTCCAGAATTGTCGGGCTGATTCCCCTGGCTGCTGGGTTATGTGGCTCAAGTCATCAACATCCGGTGGCCGCACATAAGTGCCCTGGAAGTTGTCAAGAAATGCGTCTTCCAGATCCTCCCAACTGCCGACGGAATCTGCTGGCAAGCTATTCAGCCAATGCCGAGCTGGTCCTTTGAGTTTTAGTGGGAGGTATTTGATGGCATGTAGATCATCACCGCGAGCCATGTGGATATGAAGGAGGAAATCCTCAATCCATACAGTGGGATCTATTGTGCCATCGTATGATTCGATATTTACGGATTTGAAACCCTCCGGGAATTCATGATTCATAACTTCATCGGTGAAGCATAAGGGGTGTGCGGCACCTCTGTGCCGGGCTATATCCCGACGTAGTTCATAGGAGTCTTGTCTGCTGTATTCAGCCCGGCCGGATTTACTATTGGTGTATCCGACGCGACGATCGTCGTCTCATGTGGGCGGACGTGCCCGTGTCCCGTATATTGACCTTGCGATTTTTGCCTTATTGTCCAAGATGTCGCGCAGGTCCTCTGTGTTGCCCCGGGCCTTAATATTTTGACTGAGTGGCGACGGGGTGCGGTCTGAACTTTAGGCTGAAATGCCTCTCTGGTTCTGCTGCGTAGTGGCCGGTCAGCCGCATCATACGCTGGTGAATGAGGTTTTAATGCTTCCTCCTCGAGGTGAGGTAGCAACCTGCGTTTTGGGTAACTCTTGGATGGGCGCTCGAGTTCATGCTCCTCGGCCGCAAGGACTTTGGTCCACCTGTCTGCTAGCAGGTCTTGATCAGCTTGAAGCTATTGCTGTTTTTTCTTAAGGCTACTTGCCATGGCCATAAGCCGGCGCTTCAAGCGCTCTTGCTCGATGGGGTCCTCAGGCACGATAAACTCATCGTCGCCGAGGCTCGCCTCGTCTTTGGAGGGAGGCATGTAATTGTCCTCCTACGGTTCTCCATCTGCTGTCTGCTCTGGAGGGCTAGCTTGTTCGTCCTCTAGCTCTACACCGTGCTGGAGGGGATTGTTGTTGTCTTCGGCGCTATTCGGAGTGTTATTATCTCCTGTGCCGGTATCATTGCTCTTGCTGTGGCGGGACTTAGAGCGGCGCCGCTGACGTCGGCGCTTGGGTTGCTTCTTGGAGGGGTCATCCTCCGCTGTCTCGTCGCCATTGCCTTCTTTGGGGGTGTCCACCATGTATATTTCATATGATGAGGTGGCGGTCCAGCGCCCTGAGGGCGGTGGTTCCTGTTTTCGTCGTCCATACCGTTGAAGTCTTCGGAGTCGAAGTCGAGCATGTCGGTTAAGTCGTCGACAGTGGCTACTAAGTGGGTGGTGGGTGGGCAGCGAATTTCTTCGTCATCCGCATCCCATTCTAGCCGGACATAGTTCGGCGAAGGTTCTCCTGACAAGGAGAGAGACCTTAATGAATTTAGCACATCTATGAAAGGTGAGTGCTGAAAGATATCCGTGGAGGTGAACTCCATAATCGGCGCCCAGTCGGATTCGACGGGCACGGATGTGAGCGGCTCGGAGTCCGTGGCCGGATATGAATCCAGTGGTTCGGCGACTCGGTTCTTGTAAGGGGTGAAGTCAGTATTTGGCTCTATCGCCACTGAGAGTGCGGCCTCCATGGCGGGGTCTATCCCTCCGCTCTCGGATGGCACGATTTGCTCTGGGCTAACGGCCGAAGTAGTTGCGGATGTGATCTCCCGAACACTGTCCGACGGTAGAGTTATGTCATGCTCGTTGCGACTGTGCGGCACGTCCGGCATGGGCTCGAATCCATCGAAGATCAAGTCTCCGCGGATGTCGGCCGTGTAGTTCAAGTTTCCAAATCTGACCTGATGGACAGGGCGTAGCTTTCGATCTGCTCCATATGGCCAAATGAGTTGGCCCGCAGTGCGAAGCTGCCGAATACGAAGATCTGTCCGGGGAGGAAAGCCTCACCCTGGACCGCATCGCTAGCGATGATCGAAGGAGCCATCAAGCCTTACGGTGACGACACAGTGGAGCTCTCAATGAAAGCACCAATGTCGGTGTCAAAACCGGCGGATCTCGGGTAGGGGGTCCCGAACTATGCGTCTAAGGCGGATGGCAACAGGAGGCAGGGGACACGATGTTTACCCAGGTTCGGGCCCTCTTGATGGAGGTAATACCCTACATCCTGCTTGATTGTTCTTGATAATATGAGTAGTACAAGAGTTGATCTACCACGAGATCAAAGAGGCTAAAGCCTAGAAGCTAGCCTATGGTATGATTGTATATTGTCCTACGGACTAAAATCCTCCGGTTTATATAGACACCGGAGGAGGCTAGGGTTACACAAGGTCGGTTACAAAGGAGGAGATATACATATCCGTATTGCCTAGCTTGCCTTCCACGCCAAGTAGGGTCCCATCCGGACACGGGACGAAGTCTTCAAACCTGTATCTTCATAGTCCAATAGTCCGGCCAAAGGATATAGTCCGGCTGTCCGGAGACCCCCTAGTCTAGGACTCCCTCAATTCCCTTTCGGGTAACAGCGACAGAAATTGGCAAGTAGACGGGATAAAAATTGTGATAGATTGATAAATGCAAATAAAAGCAAATAAAATTCAGTGAGGTATTTTTGGGTTTTTGGATTAATAGATCTGAAAATAAAAGCAAATAAAAATAGATCGCAAAGGCAAATATAATAAAGAAGAGACCGAGGGCCGTAGGTTTCAATAGTGGCTTCTCTCGAGAAAAATAGCATACGGCGGATAAACAAATTATTGTTGGGAAATTGATAGAACTTCAAATAATCATGATGATATCCAGGCAATGATCATTATATAGGCATCACGTCCAAGATTAGTAGACCGACTCCTGCCCGCATCTACTACTATTACTCCCCACATCGACCGCTATCCAGCATGCATCTAGTGTATTAAGTTCATGGAGAAACGGAGTAATGCAATAAGAATGATGACATGATGTAGACAAGATCTATTCATGTAGAAATAGACCCCATCTTGTTATCCTTAATAGCAACGATACGTATGTGTTGGTTTCCCTTCTATCACTGGGATCAAGCACCGTAAGATTGAACCCATCACAAAGCACCTCTTCCCATTGCAAGATAAATAGATCAAGTTGGCCAAACAAAACCCAAATATCAGAGAAGAAATACGAGGCTATAAGCAATCATGCATATAAGAGATCAAAAAGACTCAAATAACTTTCATGGATAAAAACATATATCTGATCATAAACTCAAAGTTCATCGGATCCCAACAAACACACCACAAAAATAACTACATCATGTGGATCTCCAAGAGACCATTGTATTGAGAATCAAACAAGAGAGGAAGCCATCTAGCTACTAACTACGGACCCGAAGGTTTACAAAAGACTACTCAGGCATCATCGGAGAGGCACCAATGAGGATGATGAACCCCTCCGTGATGGTGTCTAGATTCGGCATTATTTATTTTGATAGCTCCAGACCGATAAACCTCCTCGATAGCATAGGGTCCTTCCCATTTGGAGAGGAGTTCTCCTGTAAAGAATCTAAAACCAGAGTTGTACAAAAGAACATATTCTCCAACTTTAAACTCACGCTTTTGGATTCTTTTATCATGCCATCTTTTAACTTTTTCTTTAAATAACTTGGCATTTTCATGAGCTTGGGTTCTCCATTCATCTAATGAGCTAATATCAAATAACCTCTTTTCACCGGCAAGTTTGAAATCATAGTTTAGTTCTTTAATTGCCCAATATGCTTTATGTTCTAACTCAAGAGGCAAATGGCAAGCTTTTCCATATACCATTTTATAAGGAGACATACCCATAGGATTTTTATCTGCTCTTCTATAATCCCAAAGTGCATCATCTAATTTCTTAGACCAATTCTTCTGGGACATATTGACAGTCTTTTGCAAGATTAATTTTATTTCTCTATTGCTAAGTTCAACTTGACAACTAGACCGAGGATGATAAGGTGATGCAATTCTATGGTTGACACCATACTTGGCAAGCATTTTATGGAAAACACCATGAATAAAGTGTGAACCACCATCAGTCATTAAATATCTAGGGACTCCAAACCTTGGGAAAATAACTTCCTTAAGCATTTTAATAGAGGTGTTGTGATCAGCACTACTAGTTGGAATAGCTTCTACCCACTTAGTAACATAATCAACAACAACCAAAATATGTGTATACCCATTAGAGGAAGGAAAAGGTCCCATGTAATCAAATCCCCAAACATCAAATGGTTTAACAACAAGTGAATAATTCACAGGCATTTCTTGACACTTACCGATATTACCTATTCTTTGGCATTCATCACAAGATCAGACGAACTTACGGGCATCCTTGAAGAGAGTAGGCTAATAAAATCCAGGTTGCAATACCTTGTGAGAAGTTCTATCTCCAACATGATGTCCTCCATATGCTTTGGAGTGATATTTCCGTAGGATTTGTCCCTGTTCATGCTCAGGTACACGATGTCTAATAATACCATCTACTCCTTTATAAAGATGTGGGTTATCCCAAAAGTAATGTCTTAAATCATAGAAGATTTTTTCTTTTGTTGGTATGTAAAGCTAGGTGGTAAATATTTAGCAACAATGTAATTAGCATAGTCAGCATACCAAGGAGTGTTATGAGCAACATTTATTGAGCTAACTGCTCATCAGGAAAACTATCATCAATAGGTAGTGGGTCATCAAGAACATTTTCAAGCCTAGACAAGTTATTAGCTATAGGGTTCTCACCTCCTTTTCTATCAGTGATATGTAAGTCAAATTCTTGTAGCAAGAGAACCCATCGAATAAGTCTAGGTTTAGCATCTTTCTTTTCCATAAGATATTTAATAGCAGCATGGTCGGTGTGAACAATTACTTTTGAATCAACAATGTAAGATCTAAATTTGTTACAAGCAAACACCACTACTAGAAATACTTTTTCAGTAGTAGCATAATTTCATTGAGCACTCTCTAGAGTTTTACTAGCATAATGAATGACATCCAGTTTCTTATCAACTCTTTGTCCCAGAACAGCACCAACAACATAATTACTAGCATCACACATAATTTCAAAAGGCAAGTTCCAATCAGGTGGTTGAACAATAGGTGCAAAAATTTAGGCTTTCTTGAGTGTTTCAAAGGCTTCTAAACAATCATCATCAAAAACAAAAGGAACATCCTTTTGCAAAAGGTTTGTAAGAGGCCTAGAAATTTTAGACAAGTCTTTGATAAATCTCCTATAGAAACCAACATGACGTAGGAAACTATGAATACCTTTGATATCTTTATGACATGGCATTTTCTCAATTGCATCAACCTTAGCTTTGTCCACTTCAATACTCTTTCAGAAATTTTATGACCCAAGACAATACCTTCATTAACCATAAAGTGGCACTTCTCCCAATTCAAGACAAGATTTGTTTGTTCATATCTCTGCAAAACTCAATCAAGATCAATCATCAAGAGACTTCCCATAAACAGAGAAGTCATCCATGAAAACCTCAACAATCTTTTCACAAAAGTCAGAGAATATAGAGTCATACATCTTTGAAAGGTAGCAGGTGCATTGCATAAACCAAAAGGCATACATCTATAAGCATAAGTTCCAAAGGGACATGTGAAAGTGGTCTTTTCTTGATCAGGTTGAGAAACAAGTATTTGTGAAAAACCATAGTATCCATCTAGGAAGAAAAATGTGTGTGCTTAGATAATCTTTCTAGCATTTGATCAATAAAAGGCAGATGGTAATGATCTTTTCTAGTTGCTTTGTTTAATTTTCTAAAATCAATTACCATTCTATAGCCTATAATAATTCTTTGTGGAATAAGTTCATTCTTATCATTAGGAACAACAGTGATACCTCCTTTCTTAGGGACACAATGAACATGACTTACCCATCTACTATTAGCTATAGGATAGATTATACATGCTTCCAGAAGTTTTAATATTTCCGTTCTTACCACTTTTTTCATCTTCGGAATTAACCGACGTTGGTGATCAACAATGGGTTTAGCATCAGGTTCCATATTAATCTTGTGCTGACATAGAGTGGGACTAATGCCCTTTAAATCATCAAGAGTATATCCAATAGCTGCTCGGTGCTTCCTTAAAACTTTCAATAATCTTACTTCTTCATGTTCTAAAAGTTTAGCACTAATAATAACAGGATATATGTTCTTTTCATGAAGATAAGCATATTTCAAAGTGTTTGACAATTCTTTTAATTCAAACACAGGATCACCTTTAGGTGGAGGAGGACCCCCTAGAGTTTTAATAGGCAAATTGTGTTTAAGCAGAGGACGTTGTTCAAAGAAAATCTTATCTATTTCATTTCTTTCATGCATATGTAAATCATTTTCATGGTCTAGCAGAGATTGTTCTAGAGGATCAGTAGGAGGCAAAACAATAGAAGCAAGACCAATTGTATCATCCTTTCTAGGCAATTCTTTTTCATGAAGCTTTCTACTAAACTTGGAAAAAATAAACTCATGAGATTCATCACCAAAGCGAACACCGACAGTTTGCTTCTCACAATCTATTTTAGCATTAACGGTGTTCAAGAAAGGTCTACCTAAGATAATGGGACAAAAGTCATCTTGTGGGGAACCAAGAACAAGAAAATCAGTAGGGTATTTTATTTTCCCACACAAGACTTCAACATCTCTAACAATCCCAATTGGTGATATAGTATCTCTATTAGCAAGTTTAATAGTAACATCTATGTCTTCTATCTCTGCGGGTGTTATGTCATTCATAATTTCTTGATATAAGGAATAAGGAATAGCACTCACGCTAGCACCTAAGTCACATAAACCATGATAACATTGATCTCTTATTTTAACTGAGATAACAGGCATGCCAACAACAGGTCTATGTTTATCCTTTTTTATCCAGTTTGGCAATTCTAGCAGCTTCTTCATAGAAGTAAATAACATGCCCATCTATATTTTCTTCCAAGAGATCCTTAACCATAGCAACACTAGGTTCGACTTTAATTTTATCATCCGGTTTAGGTGTTCTAATATAACTTTTGTTGACCACAGTTGAAACTTTAGCATGTTCCTTTATCCTAACAGGGAAATGTGGTTTCTCAATATAAGCATTAGGAACAACTGGATCAACATTATAAAGTATAGTTTCTTCCTTAGCTACTTCTGGTTCTTTAATTTCTTCTTTAATAGGTGGGTGATATTTAAACCACTTCTCTTTAGGGAGATCAACATGAGTAGCAAGTGATTCACAAAAGGAGGCTACTATCTCAGAGTCAAGTCCATATTTAGTGCTAAACTTTTGAAAAACATCGGTATTTATAAAAGATTTAACATAATCATACTTAAGCTTAATACCTAACTCTTTACCTTCGTCGAGTTCCCAATCTTCAGAGTTGTGTTTAATTCTTTATAAAAGATCCCACCGGAATTCAATAGTCTTCTTCATAAAAGAACCTGTACAAGAAGTATCTAGCATGGATTGATCATCATGAGAAAGCCGAGCATAAAAATTCTAAATGATAATTTCTCTTGAGAGCTCATGATTGGGGCATGAATATAACATTACCTTAAGCCTCCCCCAAGCTAGAGCAATACTTTCTCCTTCACGAGGCCAAAAATTATATATGTAATTCCGATCACGATGAACTAGATGCATGGGATATTTTTTTGGTGAAATTCCAATTTAAATCGATTCCAATTCCAACATCTAATATCATCGCATAGCCTATAGCATGCCAATGCTTTTACCTTCAAAGTTAAAGTGAAAATGTTCTTTTTAACTTCATCTCCGGGTAAACCTCCAAGCTTAAACAATCCACAAATTTGTTCCACAAATATCAAGTGCATATCAGGATGTTCGGTTCCATCTCCTGCATAAGGATTAGCTAGCAGTTGTTCTATCATACCCGAAGGAATTTCATATTCAATATTTTTAGTAGGTGCAGTAGGTTGAGGGGTAGCTAATTGTGGTTCCGATCTACGTAAAGATACCCTGAACAAACCCCTCAATGGATTGTTTTCCACAGTAACAAGTGATAGTAAATTTCAGCACACTATATAAATGTTTCCTTACCAAATTCCACTTACCAAGAGCGCTTCATTCCCCGGAAACGACGCTTGAAAATAGCCTTGATGACCCACAAGTATAGGGGATCAATTTTAGCTCTTTTCTACATGTAAGAGTGTCGAACCCAACGAGGAGCGGAAGGAAATGACAAGTGGTTTTCAGCAAGGTAATGTCTGCAAGTGTTGAAATTGTAAGTAACAAAGCAGCTTGATAGCAAGATATTTTGTAAAGAGCAAGTAATGATAATAGTAACAAAAGTGCAGCAAGGTAGCCCAATCCTTTTGAGGCAAAGGACAGGCCAAAATGGTCTCTTATAATAAGCAAAGCGTTCTTGAGGGTACACGGGAATTTCATCTAGTCACTTTCCTCATGTTGATTCGATTCGTGTTCGCTACTTTGATAATTTGATATGTGGGTGGACTGGTGCTTAGGTTCTGTTCTTACTTGAACAAACCTCCTACTTATTATTAACCCCCTCTCAAGCATCCGCAACTACGAGAAAAGTATTAAGGATAAATCCTAACCATAACATTAAACTTTTGGATCCAATCGGTCCCTTACGGAATAGCGCATAAACTAGGGTTTAAGCTTCTGTCACTCTGGCAACCCATCATCTAATAACTACTCCACAATGCATTCCCTTAGGCCCAAATATGGTGAAGTGTCATGTAGTCGACGTTCACATGACACCACTAAGGGAATCACAACATACATACTATCAAAATATCGAACACATATCAAGTTCACATGATTACTTGCAACATGATTTCTCCCGTGAACTCAAGAACAAAAGTAAATACTCACAAGTGATAAACATTCTCAAGATCAGAGGGGTATTAAATAGCATAATGGATCTGAACATATAATCTTCCACCAAATAAACCATATATATAGTAATCAACTACAAGATGTAATCAACACTACTAGTCACCCACAAGCACCAATCTATAGTTCTGGTAACAAGATTGAACACAAGAGACGAACTAGGGTTTGAGATGAGATGGTGCTGTTGAAGATGTTGATGGAGATTTCTGATGTCTACTATGTAACTTTATTCTTGTAGACTCGTGTTGGGCCTCCAAGCGCAAAGTTTTGTAGGACAGTAGCAATTTTCCCTCAAGTGGATGACCTAAGGTTTATCAATCCGTGGGAGGTGTAGGATGAAGATGGTCTCTCTCAAACAACCCTGCAACTAAATACAAGAAGTCTCTTGTGTCCCCAACACACCCAATACAATGGCAAATTGTATAGGTGCACTAGTTCAGCGAAGAGATGGTGATAAAAGTGTAATATTGATGGTAGAAATATATTTTTATAATCTGAATAAATAAAAACAGCAAGGTAGCAAATAGTAAATAGGCACAAAACGGTATTGCAATGCTTAAAAACAAGGCCCAGGGTCCGTACTTTCACTACTGCAATCTCTCAACAGTGCTAATATAATTGGATCATATAACCGTCCCTCAACGTGCAACGAAGAATCACTCCAAAGTTCCTATCTGGCGGAGAACATAAGACGGAATTGTTTGTAGGGTACGAAACCACCTCAAAGCTATTCTTTCCGATCAATCTATCCTAGAGTTCGTACTAAAATAACACGAAGCTATTCTTTCCGATTGATCTAACCAAGAGTTCATACTAAAATAACACCAAAGCAAATTCAGATTCATAATATTCAATCCAACACAAAGAACTTCAAAGAGTGCCCCAAGATTTCTACCGGAGAAACAAAGACAAGAACGTGCATCAACCCCTATGCATAGATTACCCCAATGTCACCTCGGGAATCCATGAGTTCAGTGCCAAAACATATATCAAGTGAATCAATACGATACCCCATTGTCACCATGAGTATTCAATTGCAAGACATATATCAAGTGTTCTCAAATTCGTAAAAGTATTCTATCCGATAACAACGAAATCTCAAAGGGAAAACCTCAATTCATCACAACAAGATAGAGAGGGGAAAACACCATATGATCCGACTATATTAACAAAGCCCGCGATACATCAAGATCATGACATCTCAAGAACACGAGAGAGAGAGAGATTAAACACATAGCTACTGGTACAAACCCTCAGCCCCGAGTGAGGACTACTCCCTCCTCATCGTGGTGGCCACCGGGATGATGAAGATGGCCACCGGAGATGATTCCCCCCCTCCGGCAGGGTGCCGGAACGGGGTCTAGATTGGTTTTCGGTGGCTATAGAGCCTTGCGGCGGCATAACTTCTGATCTAGGTTAACCCCGAGGGTTTCTGGAATTTTTGGGAATTTATAGGGTAAAGAGGGGGTGCGGGAAGCCACCGAGGTGGGCACAACCCACCTAGGTGCGCCTGGGCCGCGCCCTGGTGGGTTGTGCCCCCCTCGGGGCACCCCCAGGTGCTGCTCCGGCCCATTGGTGGTCTTCTGGTTCATAAAAAATCCACAAAAAGTTTTGTGATGTTTGGACTCCGTTTGATATTGATTTCCTGCGATGTAAATAACATGCAAAAAACAGCAACTGGCACTTGGCACTATGTCAATAGGTTAGTACCAAAAATAATATAAAAAGACTATAAAATGATTGTAAAACATCCAAGAATGATAATACAAAAGCATGTAACAATAAAAAATTATAGATACGTTGGAGACATATCAACATCCCCAAGCTTAATTCCTGCTCGTCCTCGAGTAGGTAAATGATAGAAACAGATTTTTTTGATGTGGAATGCTGCCTAACATGTCATCTCATATTCTTTTCTTTATAGCATGGACATTTGGACTTTTATATGGTTCAAAGCAATAGTCTAGTTTTGACATGATACTTAAATATTCAAGCATATCAACAAGCAACCATGTCTTTCAAAATACCAACGCTAAAATAAGTTATCCCTAGCCCATCATGCTCAGGCATTGATCCATTCATGAAACATACTCGCATTTTAGCTACACCCAATGCTCAAGTACGATCATAGTGCTTCCTTGTTGGTGCTTTATAAGAGAAGATGGAGACTCAAAAAATAAAAATTGCATAAAGTAAAAGAAAGGCCCTTCACAGAGGGAAGTAGGGATTTGTAGAGGTGCCAGAGCTCAAAGAAAAAATTGAGAGATAAAAACAACATTTTGAGAGGCATACTTTTCCCACCAACGAAAACGACTTAGAGATCCCAACACTTTCCATGCTAGATATATCATAGGCGGTTCCCAAACAGAAAATAATTTTATTCCTTTTTGCACCATACTTTCACTTTCCATGGCTAACCGTATCCACGGATGCCCTCCATACCAACACTTTCCAAGGAATTTATTATTTGACAACATAAAGTAAATTCATTTTTCATTTTAGGACTGGTCATCCCTAATACCTTTGCCTTATCTCATGCAATGACAAGTGAATAAACACTCATCGTGAGATTAACATATCTAGCATGAAAAATATTGGCCACCCCTCACCGCCTCGCGAGCGGTACGAGCACACAAAATAGAAATTTATTTTGAAAATTAAAGATGGCACATACAAATTTGCTTAGAACGGCAAAATAATACCGCATATAGGTAGGTATGGTGGACTCAAACTGGTCTAAAGGATGTTGCATGCACAAGTAGTGATCATATTTAGTGCAAAATGAAGGCTAGCAAAAGATCGAGAAGCGACCAACCAAGAAACGAATAATCTCATAAGCGAGCATTGAGCATAATTAACACCGAATAATACACCACAAGTAGGATGTAATTTCATTGCACAACTATTGACTTTCATGCTTGCATAGAGAATCACAAACCTTAACACCAATATTCTTACTAAAGCATAATTACTCATCAACATGACTCACATATCACATCATCCTATCTCGAAACTATTACGAGCAATGAAGTTTATTTTGTCCAATGATCTTCATGAACTTTTTATTATATCCTTCTTGGAGATCTATCACTTTGGGACTAATTGTCCTGTGTTGCTTTTGATAAGCTCAAACAAATATAAGTGAAGATCATGAGCATAATATTTCATTCTCTCAAATTAATTTATGTGAAGCAAGAAAGAATTTCTTCAAAAATGCTAAAGCACACTGATAACCCACAAGTATAGGGGATCGCAACAGTTTTCGAGGGTAGAGTATTCAACCCAAATTTATAGATTTGACACAAGGGGAGCCAACGGATATTTGAAGGTATTAGCAGTTGAGTTGTCAATCCAACCACACCTGGAGTTTAATTATCTGCAGCAAAGTGATCAGTAGCAAAGTAGTATGATAGTTTTGATAATAGTAGCAGCAGTAACGGTAACGGTAACAGTGATAGCAACAATTTTGTAGCAAGTGTAACAATGATGATAGTAGTAACTTAGCAAGAACAATATAGGATAAATTCGTAGGCATTGGATCGGTGACTTGTTGGATGATATTCATCATGAGACAGTTATAACCTAGGGTGATACGGCACTAGCTCCAATTCATCAATATAATGTAGGCATGTATTCCGTAAAAAGTCATACATGCTTATGGAAAGAACTTGCATGACATCTTTTGTCCTACCCTCCCGTGGCAGTGGGGTCCATATTGGAAACTAAGGGATATTAAGGCCTCCTTTTAATAGAGAACCGGAACAATGCATTAACACATAGTGAATACATGAACTCCTCAAACTATGGTCATCACCAAGAGAAGTCCCGGTTTTTGTCACTCCGGGGTTGCCGGATAAGAACACGTAGTAGGTGACTAACTTGCAAGATCGGATCTAGAACATGGATATAATGGTGATAACATAAACGGTTTAGATCTGAAATCATGGCACCCAGGCCCAAAGTGACAAGCATTAATCATGTCAAAGTCATAACAGCATCAATCCAAGAACATAGTGGATACTAGGGATCAAGCCCTAACAAAACTAACTCGATTACATGATGAATCTCATCCAACTCCTCCCCGGCCAGCGAGCCTACGAAGGAATTACTCACTCCCGGTGGGGAGCATCATGGAATTGGCGATGGAGAAGGGTTGGTGATGACGAAGAACGAAGATCCCCCTCTCCGGAGCCCCAAATGGACTCCAGATCTAGCCTCCCAATGAAGAATAGGAGGTGACGGCGGCTCCGTCTCGTGATCATGATAATTCTTTCTCCCTGATTTTTTTCTGGAAAAATAGGTACTTATGGAGTTGGAATTAGGGTCTGCGGGGCCACCAGGTGGGGACAACCCACCTGGGCACGCCTGGTGAGGGGGCGCGCCCTGGTGGGTTGTGCCCACCGAGGTTCCCCCCTTCGGTAGGTCTTGGCTCCAGAAATTCTCTTTTATTATATAAAAATTCCTTGCAAAGTTTCGTTCCATTCCGACAATTTTTATTTTTGCACAAAAATAACACCATGGTAGTTCTTCTGAAATTAGCGTCAGTCCGGGGTTAGTTTCATTCAAATCATGCAAATTAGAGTCCAAAACAAGAGGAAAAGCATTAGGAAAAGTAGATACGTTGGAGACGTATCACACATCGTGCTCAAAAAGATATAAGTGAAGCACTAGAGCAATTCCATAGAAAAGAGCTTCGTTGACGGGAGGTGAATGCCTCTTACCTAGCCTCCCCGGCAACTATTTGAGGACTCTATTTTATTTAAAACCTTTAAGATCTAAGTATTTTATTAAAACAACAAGAAAAGTGAAAATAAAATTACATTCTAAGAATAGCACAACTCATGTGAAGAAGCAAAAACTTAGGCTCAACAGATACTAACCGATAATTGTTGAAGAGGAAAGGTGGGATGCCTATCGAGGCATCCCCAAGTTTAGATGCTTGAGACTTCTCAAAATATTATCTTGGGGTGCCTTGGGCATCCCCAAGCTTGAGCTTTTGTGTCTCCTTAATTCTTCTCATATCACGGTTTTCCTAAATCTCAAAAGCTTCATCCAGACAAAACTCAGCAAGAACTCGTGAGATAAGTTAGTATAAACCAATGCAAAAACCTTATCATTCTCTACTGTAGAAAATCACTAAAATTATTATTCAACATTTCATACTAAATGCCTCTGCATATTTCATACTCCTATACACAAATAGAATCATTAAACAAGCAAACATATGCAAACATAACAACAATCTGCCAAACCAGTACAGTCTGTAAAGAATGCAAGAGTATCAATTCTTATTAAACTCCAAAAATTATGAAAAAAATAACACACTGTATAAAATTTATCATAGCTTATTTTGCAAAAAAAATCAACATTTTATCATATCTGACTTTTCTAGGGAAGTTTTGCAACATGGATAAACTTTCTGTTTTGAAACAACAACATGTAGACTTGCAAAATAAGCATCATAAAGGCTATACATGCCACTTTTATTGAAATAAAAGATGCAAAACATTATTCTAAATAACAACAAGCAAATACAAATAAAATAAAATCATGCTCCAAGCAAAACTCATATCATGTGACGAACGAAAACATAGCTCCAAGTGAGGTTACCGATAATGTTGGAGACGAAAGAGGGGATGCCTTCCGGGGCATCCCGAAGCTTAGTTGCTTGGATCTTCCTTGAATATTACCTTGGGGTGCCTTGGAAATCCCCAAGCTTAGAGTCTTGTCACTCCTTATTCTCCTCATATTGACATCTCACCCAAAACTTGAAAACTTCAATCACACAAAACTTAACGGGAGAGTTGTTGGTGATGATTTCCCCCTCCCGGAGGGAGGTCCCCCCCGATGGAATCGCTCCGCCGGAGGGCAAAAGTGCTCATGCCCAAGTTCCACCTCGAGACGGCGGTGCGTTATCCCGAAAGTCCTCTCCTTATTTTTTATAGGTCAAAATGACATATATACCAGAAGATGGGCACCAGAGGTGGGCCTGGGTGAGCACAACCCACCAGGGCGTGCCTGGGCTCCCTGGCGCGCCTAGGTGGGTTGTGCCCACCTGGTGGGGCCCCTCTGGTACTTATTTGCTCCAATATTCTTCATATATTCCATAAAACTTCTCCGTAAAGTTTCAGCTTGTTTGGAGTTGTGCAAGATAGGTAGCCTGACATAGCTTTTCCAGCTCTAGATTTCCAGCCGCAGAAATTATCCCTCTTTGTGTGTACCTTGCAAATTATGAGAGAAAAGGCATTAGAATTACTCCAAAAAGCATTATTATGCATAAAAACATCATAAATAACAATAGGAAAACATGATGCAAAATGGACGTATCACGAAGCCACCGGGCGGTTGCCCCGGGTACAGAGGCATCGCAAGGAGCACCAGATGGGCGCCTCGGCGGGGGCCAAGAAGGCCGGGAACCGGGGCGCGCGGGACGGGCATTGAGTAGGCATGGAGGACGCCCATCCATGGGTTCGGGCCGGCGGCAGCTGCTGGTGGGGCGCACCCGGCGCTGTTATTCGCTGCTGATTGTGCCCGCGGCGGCCATCGCAATGATGGTCAGAGGAGGCCGGCGGCTGCTGCTGTTGTTGATGAGGGAAGGCTACCGGCGGCTGCTGAGGCGAGAATTAAGAGGCTGGCGGTGGGGGAAAACGCGGCGGCTGCAGGGCCGGTGGAGCTCTGATACGTCTCCAACGTATCTATAATTTTTATTGTTCCATGCTATTATATTATCTGTTTTGCATGTTTTATATGCATTAATATGCTATTTTATATTTTTTGGGGGACTAACCTATTAACTTAGGGCCCAGTGCCAGTTCCTATTTTTTCCTTGTTTTTGAGTGTCGCATAAAAGGAATACCAAACGGAGTCCAAACGGAATGAAACCTTCGCAATGATTTTTCTTGGACCAGAAGCAAACCAGGAGACTTGGATATGAGGTCGGAGGAGCCACGAGGCAGCCACAAGGACGGAGGGCGCGCCCAGGGGGTAGGGCATGCCCCCCACCCTTGTGGGCCCCTCGTGACACTCCTAACCTAATTCTTTCGTCTATATATTCCCAAATATCCCCAAACCACTAGAGACATCTACAAAAACACATTTCCACCGCCGCAACCTTCTGTACCCGTGATATCCCATCTAGGGACCTTTTCTGGCACCCTGCCAGAGGGGGATTCGATCACGGAGGGCTTCTACATCAACTCTATTGCCCTTCCGATGAAGTGTGAGTAGTTTACCACAGACCTACGGGTCCATAGCTACTAGCTAGATGGCTTCTTCTCTCTCTTTGATTCTCAATACCATGTTCTCCTCGATGTTCTTGGAGATCTATTCGATGTAATACTTTTTTGTGGTATGTTTGCCGAGATCCAATGAATTGTGGATTTATGATCAACTTATCTATGAATATTGTTTGAATCTTCTCTGAATTCTTTTATGCATGATTTGATATCTTTGTAATTCTCTTTGGACTATCGGTTTGGTTTGGCCAACTAGATTGGTTTTTCTTGCAATGGGAGAAGTGCTTAGCTTTGGGTTCAATGTTGCGGTGTCCTTTCCCAGTGACAGTAGGGGCAGCAAGGCATGTATTGTATTGTTGCCATCGAGGATAAAAATATGGGGTTTTCATCATATTGCTTTAGTTAATTCCTCTAAATCATGTCATCTTACTTAATGTGTTACTCTGTTCTTCATGAACTTAATACTCTAGATGCAGGCTGGAGTCGGTCGATGTGTGGAGTAATAGTAGTAGATGCAGAATGTTTCGGTCTATTTGACACAAACGTGATGAAGGGGAACGTAGTAATTTCAAAAAATTTCGTACGCACACGCAAGATCATGTGATGCATAGCAACGAGACGGGAGAGTGTTGCCTACGTACCCAACGCAGACCGACTGCGGAAGTGCTGACACGACGTAGAGGAAGTAGTCGTACGTCTTCACGATCCAACCGATCAAGCACCGAAACTACGGTACCTCCGAGTTCGAGCACACGTTCAGCTCGATGACGATCCCCGGACTCCGATCCAGCAAAGTGTCGGGGAAGAGTTCCGTCAGCACGACGGCGTGGTGACGATCTTGATGAACTACAACAGCAGGGCTTCGCCCAAACTCTGCTACAGTATTATCGAGGAATATGGTGGCAGGGGGCACCGCACACAGCTAAGGAATAGATCACATGGATCAACTTGTGTGTCTAGAGGCGTCCCCTGCCTCCGTATATAAAGGAGCCAAGGGGGAGGGATGGCCGGCAAAGGAGGAGGGCGCAGGAGAGTCCTACTCCCTCTGGGAGTAGGATTCCCCCCCCCCCCAATCCTAGTCCAACTAGGATTCCTCGGAGGGGAAAAGAGGAGGAGGGGGCCGGCCACCTCTCCTAGTCCTAATAGGACTAGGGGAAGGGGGAGGCGCGCAGCCCATCTAGGGCAGCCCCTTCTCTTTTCCACTAAGGCCCACTATGGCCCATATAGCTCCCAGGGGGTTCCGGTAACCCTCCCGGTATTCCGGTAAAATCCCGATTTCACCCGGAACACTTCCGATATCCAAACATAGGCTTCCAATATATCAATCTTTACGTCTCGACCATTTCGAGACTCCTCGTCATGTCCATGATCACATCCGGGACTCTGAACAACCTTCGGTACATCAAAATGTATAAACTCATAATATAACTGTCATCGTAACCTTAAGCGTGCGGACCCTACGGGTTCGAGAACAATGTAGACATGACCGAGACATGTTTCCGGTCAATAACCAATAGCGGGACCTGGATGCCCATATTGGCTCCTACATATTCTACGAAGATCTTTATCGGTCAGACCGCATAACAACATACGTTGTTCCCTTTGTCATCGGTATGTTACTTGCCCGAGATTCGATCGTCGGTATCCAATACCTAGTTCAATCTCGTTACTGGAAAGTCTCTTTACTCGTTCTGTAATACATCATCCCGCAACTAACTCATTTAGTTGCAATGCTTGCAAGGCTTAAGTGATGTGTATTACCAAGAGGGCCCAGAGATACCTCTCCGACAATCGGAGTGACAAATCGTAATCTCGAAATACGCCAACCCAACATCTACCTTTGGAGACACCTGTAATGCTCCTTTATAATCACCCAGTTACGTTGTGACGTTTGGTAGCAGCCAAAGTGTTCCTCCGGCAAACGGGAGTTGCATAATCTCATAGTCATAGGAACATGTATAAGTCATGAAGAAAAGCAATAGCAATATACTAAAACGATCGGGTGCTAAGCTAATGGAATGGGTCATGTCAATCAGATCATTCAACTAATGATGTGACCTCGTTAATCAAATAACAACTCATTTTTCATGGTTAGGAAACATAACCATCTTTGATTAACGAGCTAGTCAAGTAGAGGCATACTAGTGACACTTTGTTTGTCTATGTATTCAAACATGTATTATGTTTCCGGTTAATACAATTATAGCATGAATAATAAACATTTATCATGATTATAAGGAAATAAATAATAACTTTTTTTATTGCCTCTAGGGCATATTTCCTTCACGTGATGCCTATATTCATGATCATTGCCTTAGATATCGTCATAACTTTGCGCTTTTATATCAATTGCTCGGTAGTAATTTGTTCACCCACCGTATTATTTGCTATCTTGAGAGAAGCCTCTAGTGAAACCTATGGCCGCGGGTCTATTTTCCATCATATAAGTTTCCGATCTACAATATTAGTTTCCGATTTACTATTTTTGCAATCTTTTACTTTCTGATGTATAAACCAAAAATACCAAAAAATTTACTTTACCGTTTATCTATCTCTATCAGGTCTCACCTTTGCAAATAACCGTGAAGGGATTGACAAACCCTTTATCGCGTTGGGTGCAAGTTGTTCGATTGTTTGTGGAGGTATTCAGTGATTTGTGCGTTGTCTCCTACTGGATTGATACCTTGGTTCTCAAACTGAGGAAAATACTTATCTCTACTTTGCTGCATCACCCTTTCCTCTTCAAGGGAAAAACCAATGCAAGCTCAAGAAGTAGCAGGAAGAATTTCTCGCGCCGTTGCCGGGGAGATCTACGCCAAGTCAAGACATACCAAGTACCCATCATAAACTCATCTCTTGCATTACATTATCCGCCATTCCCCTCTCGTTTTCCTCTCCCCTACTTCTAAAATGACTTTAGAAAAGATTTGCCTTTTCTTCACCCCTCTTCCGTTTGTCTTCTTCATTTACTTCTCGTGTGCTCGTGTGTTGGATTGCTTGCTTTTTCATGATGGCTCAAGAGAATACCAAATTGTGTGATTTTTCCAACACCAATAATAATGATTTTATTAGTACTCTGAATGCTCCCGCCACTAGTGTGGAATCTTGTGAAATTAATGTCGCTTTGCTGAATCTTGTTATGAAAGATCAATTTTCTGGCCTTCCTAGTGAAGATGCCGCATCCCATCTAAACAATTTCGTTGATTTGTGTGATATGCAAAAGAAAAAAGATGAGGATAATGTTATTGTTAAGCTATTTCCGTTCTCACTTCGAGATCATGGTAAAACTTGGTTTTCATCTTTGCCTAAAAATAGTATTGATTCATGGAATAAGTGTAAAGATGCTTTTATTTCCAAGTATTTTCCTCCCACTAAAATCATCGTCCTTAGGAACGAGATTCTGAATTTTTAGAAACTTGATCATGAACATGTTGTGCAATCTTGGGAGAGGATGAAATTGATGATACAAAATTGCCGTACTCATGGTTTGAATTTGTGGATGATTATACAAAAAATTTATGCCGTATTGAATTTTGCTTCTAAAAATCTTTTAGAGTCGGCTGCGGGAGGCACTTTTATGAAAATTACTTTAGGAGAAGCTACTAATCTCCTAGATAATATTATGGTGAATTATTCTCAATGGCATACCAAAAGATCTTCCACTAGTAAAAAGGTGCACGCGATTGAAGAGATTAATGTTTTGAGTGGAAAGATGGATGAACTTATAAAATTATTTGCTATCAAGAGTGCTTCTGTTGATCCTAATGGTATGCCTTTGTCTACTTTGATTGAATATAATTATGAATCTATGGATGTGAATTTTGTTGGTAGGAACAATTTTGGTAATAACGTGTATAGAGGTAATTTTAATCCTAGGCCGTTTCCTAGTAATTCCTATAATAATTATGGTAATTCCTACAACAATTCTTATGGGAATTATAATAAGATGCCCTCTAATTTTGAGAATAGTGTTAAAGAATTTATGAGTTTGCAAAATAATTTCAATGCTTTGATTTAAGAAAAATTGCTTAAGATTGATGATTTGGCTAGGAACGTGGATATAATTTCTCTTGATGTTGATTCTTTGAAAATTAGATCTATTCCACCCAAGCATGAAATTAATGAGTCTCTCAAAGCTATGGGAATTTCCATTGATGAGTGCAAAGAAACATCCACTAAGATCCGTGCTAAACGAGATTGGTTTGTGAAAATGTGTTCTTCTAGTTTCCATGAAAATAAAGATGAAGATCTTAAAGTGATTGATGTGACTCCTATTGAATCTTTCTTTTCCAATATAAATCTTGATAAAAGTGGGATTGGAGAGGTCAAAACTTGAAGTAGCAATGAACCCACTCTTTTGGATTTCAAGGAATTTAATTATGATTATTGTTCTTTAATAGATTGTATTTCCTTGTTGCAATCCATGTTGAATTCTCCTCATGCTTATAATAAAAACAAAGCTTTTACTAAACATATTGTTTATGCTATGATACAATCTTTCAAAGAAAAGCTTGAATTGGAAGTTTCTATCCCTAGAAAACTTTATGGTAAGTGGGAACCTACTATTAAGATTAAGATTAAAGATTATGAGTGCCATGCTTTGTGTGATTTGGGTACTAGTGTTTCCACGATTCCAAAAACTATATGCGATGCACTAGGTTTCCATGAATTTGATGACTGTTCTTTAAATTTGCATCTTGCGAATTCCACTATTAAGAAACCTATGGAAAGTATTAATGATGTTATTATTGTTGCAAATAGGAATTATGTGCCCGTAGATTTCATTGTTCTTGATATAGATTGCAATCCTACGTGTCCTATTATTCTTGGTAGACCTTTCCTTAGAACGATTGGTGCAATTATTGATATGAAAGAAGGAAACATTATATTTCAATTTCTGTTAAGGTGGAACACTTTCCAAGAAAGCAAATTAAATTGCCATATGAATCTATTATGAGAGCTACTTATGGATTGCATACCAAAGACGACAATGCCTAGATATATTCGTGTTTTATGCCTAGCTAAGGGCGTTAAACAATAGCGCTTGTTGGGAGGCAACCCACTTTTATTTTTGTTTTTGCTTTTTAGGTTCTTCTTTGAAATAAATAATTCATCTAGCCTTTGGTTAGATGTGGTTTTGTGTTTTAATTAGTGTTTGTTCCAAGTAAGACCTTTGGGATGGCTTACGGTGATAGTTGATTTGATCTTGCTGAAAAACAAAAACTTTCGCACCGAGGAAAATAATTTTCATTTTTTACGAAAGCATGATAAAATACTGATTCTTTTTTCAGAGGATTAATAAAAAGAATTATTAGGTTCTCCTAATTCCTCGGAATTTGTGGAGTTACAAAAGTATTCGGGAGTTACTGATTGCTACACATTGTTATGTTTTTGATAGGTTCTGTTTTCTTTGTGTTGTTTGGTTATTTTAATGATTCTATGAGTAGTATTGGGGGGTATGAACCATGGAAAAGTTGGAATATAGTAGATATTACACCAATATAAATAAAGAATGAGTTCACAATAGTACCAAAGGCGGCAATTTATTTTCTTACACTAATGGAGCTTATGAGATTTTCTGTTGAGTTTTGTGTTGTGAAGTGTTCAAGTTTTGGGTAGGGATTTGATGGACTATGGACTAATGAGTGGCAAGAGCCTAAGCTTGGGGATGCCCAAGGCATCCGAAGGTAATATTCAAGGACAACCAAGAGCCTAAGCTTGGGGGTGCCCCGAAAGGCATCCCCTCTTTCGTCTTCGTCTATCAGTAACTTTACTTGAGGCTATAATTTTTATTCACCACATGACACTACTAGGGAAAACGTTATACACAGAATCTTACCAGCAACGCAGTTTAAAATGAGGCGCTACTACTACTTAGCAGTAGCGCGCGTGAAAAAACCGCGCTACTACTACCCACGTAGCAGTAGCACGTTAGCAAAAAATAGCGCTAGTACTAAAAATGCCACGACGTTGCCGCCGGAGTAGGTTTAGTAGTAGCGTCGGTTTTCTAAGAGCGCTACTGCTATTGAACTTAGCAGCAGTGCTTTTCGCCCACCCTCATAGCTGCTAAGTTTAGTCCACTCGTTGCAACTAATTTAGTCCCACCCCGCTCCGCGAACAGGGTGTTTACCACCTTAAATATGTTACTTCTCAAACCATCACAACCACTTGGTCTTCAATGAACTCTATGTGTAGGATCTGTGGCCGCAATAGGAATCTTCGCCGGTTCTTAAAGGGAAACTTCGGAGGGATCAAGGGATACGCTGTGGACCGGATGACCAAGAGTCGTCGTGGAAAGCTCTACATCGACGATGCAGGCTGGGGGCTCGAGGCCGGCTCAATTGAGTACGGGTTCCGGGTCCCCTTCAGCGGAATCCACGTCTTCATCGGCAAGATCGGCGAACCGGGCCCTAAGCCGGACATCTGCACCGACATCATCGAGACAGCTCAGCATGCGAGACTCGCCTGAGTTCAGCCCGCCGTGAAACGTGCTTTCGTGGGATTCATCCATGGAGCAGAATTTGAGGAAGGATCCTTGTCTGGCGGTGAGACGGAGATCTACTCTGATGGTGAGTCGTCCACAGGTGAGACTACTTTGTTGTATCAACTGCAGGACGGCAGGCTTGGGGCTGTTCTGATGGTGACAGTATTCCGGACCCCTATGAGCCGCCGAACCGGGTCACGATTTTCATGGCCGATACACAGCTAGTGCAGAATTCTTCGACTATAGCGGCAATGGTTTCCGTGTCAGCGGCGGCAACGACAGCTGGGGCAGGAGGCCCTGTGCGCCCACCGTCTCAAGTTTTGGCTGATTTGCTGGATAATTTAACAACATTGTTAGCAGCAAATGTTAACACGGTGAACCAAGATCAGCATAACGCAGAGGGTGACGAGATAGCGCAAGCCAAGGAAGACCTGGCGGCAGAGAATGCTAGGATGACTACGGAACGAGCCGCTTTGGATGCTCAGGTGCAACGAATCCAGGCTGATTCCTTTCGGCTCTCGTTGGATCAGAACGCTTCGAACGAAGTCCTAAGGAGAAGGCAGCAGAGTCATCTGCCTCCGGTTTATGAGGCGAGGAACCTCTTAAATACACCTGGTGCAGGGACTAGTGACTCGCCAGGGGTAAACCGGGCAGCGGCCGTGCCTGGGACTGGAGCACCGGCTCAACCACGCACGACTGACCCGCCCCGCCAGAATAACATCCCACCACAACACGTGCCGACACCGCCGGGTCATTACTCTAACCCTTTGGATAACCTGATCGCTACAGTGTCGCGATTGGCGGCTCTCCCAGTTGAAGGCGAGTCTCCAGCTATGGTTGAAACACAGAGGGATAGAGATCTTCTTCAGACATCATTGGTTCAGCGGGAGGATTATTCTTACAGCCGTGAGAGGATCCATTCAACCCCTCGCCCAAGCCGGAGTTATATCAGACACATGAACTCCCCAGCGGTGTCAAGCAGCGAGCGGGGTCGTAACCCGCCCCATGGACATGACCCGCCCCGTAACACTCAGGCCTTGATGGATCAGGATAGAGCACGTCAGGAGGCTGAGCTGGCAGCTCAGTACGCGACTCATCAACCATCTCCGGTTTATCCCACAACCTCGGTGGAGGCAGGCGTGACCTCTCGAAGCACGGGTGTACATGTTTGGTGCCGGCTCGATGTAATGAGCGTCTGCCCAAGGACTTTAAAGGACCTCGTAAGGTGCCAAACTACACAGCCAACTTACCCCCTGAGGCATGGATTGAGAGTTACGAGATGGCCATGGAGCTACTAGAGGTCAGTGATGCCACATGTGCTAAATATTTCGCCATGATGTTGGATGGGACGGCTCGTACTTGGCTAAAGGGACTGCCTGCCAATTCAATTGGATCATCAGCTGAGTTGAAGGCCCGGTTCATCTAGAATTTTAAAGATACGTGAAAACAACCCATGCCAATTGTGGATTTAGATGCCTGTGCCCAAGAGGAGGGCGAGTCAACAACCCATTGGGTGCGCCGGCTCAAAGCCATCCTACATTCATCAGATAACATCAATGCCGGCTCAGTGGTCCTCATGTTAGAGAAGAATTGCCATTTTTTGCCTCTTAAACAGAAGTTAGGATGGCTCAAGCGCCACAGTAATGATACGGGGGAACTGATGGCAGCTCTAATTAAATATGCCCACTCTGATAGTACAAAGGACCCCAAGTCTGATGAAAATCTGGGAAAGGGAAGGAAGAGTGGCAACACCAAGGGCCAGAATCATAACCCGGTGAGTCAGCCTCGCAACGGTAAACGCAAGGCTGATAATAATTTAGATTTGGTGGCCAATACCAACACGCAGAACAATGGTCAGCCTCGTGAAGGAAAGCCACCTCCTCGGGCATGAGGGTCAGGTATAAACCTGGAGTATCTGTTGAATCAGCCTTGCCCAAAGCATGGTTCGCGGGAAAAGCCATCCACACACCTTTGGAAGGACTGCCACATTATGAAGGAGTTCAAAAATTCTAACTTGTTCCAAAACAATCATGGGCGAGGTGGCGGCTCAGGTTCCGGTTCTCATGGCCCGGGTTATGGTGGCGGTGGTTCTAATTCCGGTTTTCAGGGTCACCAAAACAACCAAGATAACGAGGGTGGTTATCATCAATAGTACGGTCAGGGGAATCAACAACAGCAATCTGGTTATCAAAGTAACCCAAAGCAATTGGATAGCGGGCAGTACCACGTCTTCACCACAACTTTGTGCAAGCGGGATCATAAGCTCCATAAAAGGGACGTGAATGCCGTTGAGATGGCAGTTCCCTGTTACTTGCGATGGTCTGAGAAGCCCATTGTGTGGAGTCGTGAGGATCACCCGCCCCGGGTTGACAATCCGGGTCACTTGGCTTTGGTGGTAGCATCTCAGGTTGGAGGATATAAATTCACTAAGGTACTCTTGGACGGAGGTAGCAGCATCAATATCCTTTATTATGAAACCTTCCGTCGCATGGGGTTGACTAATAAAAATCTTAAGCCGTCGAACAATGTCTTCCACGATGTGGTGCCTGGTAAGTCGGCATACCCGGTGTTGGAAATAGGCCCTAGAGGCAATAATAAAATGGTTATTATTATATTTCTTTGTTCATGATAATTGTCTAGTATTCATGCTATAATTGTGTTATCTGGAAATCGTAATACATGTGTGAATACATAGACCACAACACGTCCCTAGTGAGCCTCTAGTTGACTAGCTCATTGATCAAAAGATAGTCATGGTTTCCTAACTATGGACATTGGATGTCATTGATAACGGATCACATCATTAGGAGAATGATGTGATGGACAAGACCCAATCCTAAGCATAGCTCAAAGATCGTGTAGTTCGTTTGCTATAGCTTTTCCGAATGTCAAGTATCATCTCCTTAGACCATGAGATTGTGAAACTCCCGGATACCGTAGGAGTGCTTTGGGTGTGCCAAACGTCACAACGTAACTGGGTGACTATAAAGGTGCACTACGGGTATCTCCGAAAGTGTCTGTTGGGTTGGCACAAATCGAGACTGGGATTTGTCACTCTGTATGACGGAGAGGTATCTATGGGCCCACTTGGTAATGCATCATCATAATGAGCTCAATGTGACCAAGTGGTTGATCACGGGATCATGCATTATGGTACGAGTAAAGTGACTTGCCGGTAACGAGATTGAACGAGGTATTGGGATACCGAGGATCGAGTCTCGGGCAAGTAACGTACCGATTGACAAAGGGAATTGTATACGGGATTGATTGAATCCTCGACATCGTGGTTCACCCGATGAGATCATCGAGGAGCATGTGGGAGCCAACATGGGTATCCAGATCCCACTGTTGGTTATTGACCAGAGAGTCATCTCGGTCATGTCTGCGTGTCTCCCGAACCCGTAGGGTCTACACACTTCAGTTTCGGTGACGCTAGGGTTATTGAGATATTAGTATGCGGTAACCCGAAAGTTGTTCGGAGTCCTGGATGAGATCCCGGACATCACGAGGAGTTCCGGAATAGTCCGGAGGTGAAGATTTATATATAGGAAGTCAAGTTTCGGCCATCGGGAAAGTTTTGGGGGTCACCGGTATTGTACCGAGACCACCGGAAGGGTCCCGGGGGTCCACCGGGTGGGGCCACCTATCCCAGAGGGCCCCATGGGCTGAAGTGGGAGGGGAACCAGCCCCTGGTGGGCTGGTGCACCCCCCATGGGCCTCCCCCTGCGCCTAGGGTTGGAAACCCTAGGGGTGGGGGCGCCCCACTTGGCTTGGGGGGCAAGCCACCCCCCTTGGCCGCCGCCCCCCTTGGAGATCCCATCTCCTAGGGCCGGCGCCCCCCTAGGGGTCCTATATATAGTGGGGGGAGGGAGGGCAGCCGCACCCTAGCCCCTAGCGCCTCCCTCTCCCTCCCGTGACACCTCTCCCTCTCGCTGAGCTTGGCGAAGCCCTGCCGAGATCATCGTTGCTTCCACCACCACGCCTTCGTGCTGCTGGATCTCCATCAACCTCTCCTTCCCCCTTGCCGGATCAAGAAGGAGGAGACGTCTTCCCAACCGTATGTGTGTTGAACGCGGAGGTGCCGTCCGTTCGGCGCTAGGTCATCGGTGATTTGGATCACGACGAGTACGACTCCATCAACCCTGTTCTCTTGAACGCTTTCGCTCGCGATCTACAAGGGTATGTAGATGCACTCCCCTCTCCCTCGTTGCTAGATGACTCCATAGATTGATCTTGGTGATGCGTAGAAAATTTTAAAATTCTGCTACGTTCCCCAACAGTGGCATCATGAGCTAGGTCTATGCGTAGTTTCTATGCACGAGTAGAACACAAAGCAGTTGTGGGCGTCGATATTGTCAATTTACTTGCCGTTACTAGTCTTACTTGATTCGGTAGCATCGTGGGATGAAGTGGCCCGGACCGACCTTACACGTACGCTTACGTGAGACTGGTTCCACCGACTGACGTGCACTAGTTGCATAAGGTGGCTAGCGGGTGTCTGTCTCTCCCACTTTAGTCGGATCGGATTCGATGAAAAGGGTCCTTATGAAGGGTAAATAGAAATTGGCATATCACGTTGTGGTTTTGGCGTAGGTAAGAAACATTCTTGCTAGAAACCTATAGCGGCCACGTAAAAACTTGCAACAACAATTAGAGGACGTCTAACTTGTTTTTGCAGCATGTGCCGTGTGATGTGATATGGCCAAAAGGATGTGATGAATGATATATGTGATGTATGAGATTGATCATGTTCTTGTAATAGGAATCACGACTTGCATGTCGATGAGTATGACAACCGGCAGGAGCCATAGGAGTTGTCTTAATTTATTTATGACCTGTGTGTCAACATAAACGTCATGTAATTACTTTACTTTATTGCTAAAGCGTTAGCCATAGTAGTAGAAGTAATAGATGATGAGACAACTTCAAGAAGACACGATGATGGAGATCATGATGATGGAGATCATGGTGTCATGCCGGTGATGATGATGATCAAGGCGCCCCGAAGATGGAGATCAAGAGGAGCAAATGATATTGGCCATATCATGTCACTATTTGATTGCATGTGATGTTTATCATGTTTTGCATCTTATTTGCTTAGAACGACGGTAGCTTAAATAAGATGACCCCTCGTAATAATTTAAAGAAAGTGTTCCCCCTAACTGTGCACCGTTGCGAAGGTTCGTTGTTTCGAAGCACCACGTGATGATCGGGTGTGATAGATTCTAACATTCGAATACAATGGGTGTAAGCCAGATTTACATACGAAATACACTTAGGTTGACTTGACGAGCTTAGCATGTACAGACATGGCCTCGGAACACGGAAGACCGAAAGGTCGAGCATGAGTCGTATAGAAGATACGATCAACATGAAGATGTTCACCGATGTTGACTAGTTCGTCTCACGTGATGATCGGACACGTCCTAGTTGACTTGGATCATGTTTCACTTAGATGACTAGAGGGATGTCTATCTGAGTGGGAGTTCATTGAATAATTTGATTAGATGAACTTAATTATCATGAACTTAGTCTAAAATCTTTACATTATGTCTTGTAGATCAAATGGCCCACGCTAATGTTGCCCTCAACTTCAACGCGTTCCTAGAGAAAACCAAGCTGAAAGATGATGGCAGCAACTATACGGACTGGGTCCGAAACCTGAGGATCATCCTCATAGCTGCCAAGAAAGATTATGTCCTAGAAGCACCGCTAGGTGACGCACCCATCCCAGAGAACCAAGACATTATGAACGCTTGGCAGTCACGTGCTGATGATTAATCCCTCGTTCAGTGCGGCATGCTTTATAGCTTAGAACCGGGGCTCCAAAAGCATTTTGAGCAACACGGAGCATATGAGATGTTCGAAGAGATGAAAATGGTTTTCCAAGCTCATGCCCGGGTCGAGAGATATGAAGTCTCTAACAAGTTCTTCAGTTGTAAGATGGAGGAAAATAGTTCTGTTAGTGAGCACATACTCAAAATGTCTGGGTTACATAACCGCTTCACTCAGCTGGGAGTTAATCTCCTGGATGACGCGGTCATTGACAGAATCCTTCAGTCGCTTCCACCGAGCTACAAGAGCTTTGTGATGACCTTCAATATGCAGGGGATGGAAAAGACCATTCCTGAGGTATATTCAATGCTGAAATCAGCAGAGGTGGAGATCAAAAAGGAACATCAAGTGTTGATGGTTAATAAAACCACTAAGTTTAAGAAAGGCAAGGGTAAGAAGAACTTCAAGAAGGACGGCAAGGGGGTTGCCGCGCCCTGTAAGCAAGCTACCGGGAAGAAGCCAAAGAATGGACCCAAGCCCGAGACTGAGTGTTTTTATTGCAAGGGAAGTGGTCACTGGAAGCGGAACTGCCCCAAATACTTAGCGGACAAGTAGGCCGGCAACACTAAAGGTATATGTGATATACATGTGATTGATGTGTACCTTTCCAGTACTCGTAGTAGCTCCTGGGTATTTGATACCGGTGCGGTTGCTCACATTTGTAACTCAAAGCAGGAGCTGCAGAATAAGCGTAGACTGGCGAAGGACGAGGTGACGATGTGCGTCGGGAATGGTTCCAAGGTCGATGTGATCGCCGTCGGCAAGCTACCTCTACATTTACCTACGGGATTAGTTTTAAACCTCAATAATTTTTATTTAGTGTCAGCTTTGAGCATGAACATTGTATCAGGATCTCGTTTAATTCGAGATGGCTACTCATTTAAATTCGAGAATAATGGTTGTTCTATTTATATGAGAGATATGTTTTATGGTCATGCTCCGCTGGTGAATGGTTTATTCTTAATGAATCTCGAGCGTAATGTTACACATGTTCATAGTGTGAATACCAAAAGATGTAAGGTTGATAATGATAGTCCCACATACTTGTGGCACTGCCGCCTTGGTCACATAGGTGTCAAACGCATGAAGAAGCTCCATGCAGATGGACTTTTGGAGTCTCTTGATTACGAATCATTTGACACGTGCGAAACATGCCTCATGGGTAAAATGACCAAAACTCCGTTCTCAGGAACAACGGAGCGAGCAACCAACTTATTGGAAATCATACATACTGATGTGTGCGGTCCAATGAGTGTTGAGGCTCGCGGTGGCTATCGTTATGTTCTCACCCTCACTGATGACTTGAGTAGATATGGGTATGTCTACTTAATGAAACACAAGTCTGACACCTTTGAAAAGTTCAAGGAATTTCAGAGTGAGGTTGAGAATCATTGTGACAGAAAAATCAATTTCTTGCGATCAGATCGTGGGGGAGAATACTTGAGTCACGAATTTGGCACGCACTTAAGAAAATGTGGAATAGTTTCACAACTCACGCCGCCTGGAACACCTCGGCGTAATGGTGTGTCCGAATGTCGTAATCGCACTCTATTGGATATGGTGCGATCTATGATGTCTCTTACCGATCTACCGCTGTCATTTTGGGGCTATGCTTTAGAGACTGCCGCATTCAGTTTAAATAGGGCTCCGTCGAAATCCGTTGAGACGACACCGTATGAATTATGGTTTGGGAAGAAACCTAAGTTGTCGTTTCTAAAAGTTTGGGGATGCGATGCTTATGTCAAGAAACTTCAACCTGAAAAGCTCGAACCCAAATCGGAAAAATGCGTCTTCATAGGATACCCTAAAGAAACTATTGGGTATACCTTCTACCTCAGATCCGAAGGCAAGATCTTTGTTGCCAAGAATGGATCCTTTCTAGAGAAAGAGTTTCTCTCAAAAGAAGTAAGTGGGAGGAAAGTAGAACTTGATGAAGTATTGCCTCTTGAACCGGAGAGTGGCGTAGCTCAGGAAATTGTTCCTAAGGTGCCTGCACCGACTAGAGAGGAAGTTAATGATGATGATCATGAAACTTCAGATCAAGTTGCTACTGAACTTCGTAGGTCCATGTCGGTGTCAAAACCGGCGGATCTCGGGTAGGGGGTCCCGAACTGTGCGTCTAGGCCGGATGGTAACAGGAGGCAAGGGACATGAAGATTTACCCAGGTTTGGGCCCTCTTGATGGAGGTAAAACCCTACGTCCTGCTTGATTAATATTGATGATATGGGTAGTACAAGAGTAGATCTACCACAAGATCGGAGAGGCTAAACCCTAGAAGCTAGCCTATGGTATGATTGGTGTTCTGTATTTTGTCCTACGGACTAAAACCCTCTGGTTTATATAGACACCGGAGAGGGTTAGGGTTACACAAAGTCTGTTACAATGGTAGGAGATGTACATATCTGTATCGCCAAGCTTGCCTTCCACGCCAAGGAAAGTCCCTTCCGGACACGGGACGAAGTCTTCAATCTTGTATCTTCATAGTCTAGGAGTCCGGCTGAAGGTATAGTCCGGCCATCCGGACACCCCCTAATCCAGGACTTCCTCAGTCCACAAGGACACGTTCCGCACCAGAGTGGTACGGCAACCCTGTCCTGGAAATCATGTTGTTAGACAATGGTGAACCTTCGAACTATGAATAAGCGATGGCGGGCCCAGATTCCGACAAATGGCTGGAAGCCATGAAATCCGAGATAGGATCCATGTATGAAAACGAAGTATGGACTTTGACTGACTTGCCCGATGATCGGCGAGCCATAGAAAATAAATGGATCTTTAAGAAGAAGACAAACGCGGATGGTAATGTAACCATCTATAAAGCTCGGCTTGTCGCTAAGGGTTATCGACAAGTTCAAGGGGTTGACTATGATGAGACTTTCTCACCCGTAGCGAAGCTGAAGTCTGTCCGAATCATGTTAGCAATTGTCGCATTCTATGATTATGAGATATGGCAAATGGATGTCAAAACGGCATTCCTTAATGGTTTGCTTAAGGAAGAATTGTATATGATGCAGCCGGAAGGTTTTGTCGATCCTAAGAATGCTGACAAGATGTGCAATCTCTAACACTCGATCTATGGGCTGGTGCAAGCATCTCGGAGTTGGAACATTCGTTTTGATGAGATGATTAAAGCATTTGGGTTTACGCAGACTTATGGAGAAGCCCACATTTACAAGAAAGTGAGTGGGAGCTCTGTAGCATTTCTCATATTGTATGTGGATGACATACTGTTGATGGGAAATGATATAGAATTCTTGGAAAGCATAAAGGCCTACTAGAACAAGTGTTTTTCAATGAAGAATCTTGGAGAAGCTGCTTACATATTAGGCACCAAGATCTATAGAGATAGATCGAGACGCCTCATTGGTCTTTCATAGAGTATGTACCTTGACAAAGATATTGAAGAAGTTCAATATGGACCAGTCAAAGAAGGGGTTCTTGCCTATGTTGCAAGGTACGAGAATGAGCATGGCTCAATGCCCGACCACGACAGAAGATAGAGAAAAGATGAGTGTCGTCCCCTATGCCTCGGCCATAGGGTCTATCATGTATGCTATGCTGTGTACCAGACCTGATGTAAACCTTGCTGTAAGTTTGGTAGGAAGGTACCAAAGTAATCCCGGCATGGAACACTGGACAGCGGTCAAGAATATCCTGAAGTACCTGAAGAGGACTAAGGATATGTTTCTCGTTTATGGAGGTGACGAAGAGCTCGTCGTAAAGGGTTACGTCGATGCTAGCTTCGACACAGATCTGGATGACTCTAAGTCACAAACCGGATACGTGTATATTTTGAATGGTGGGGCAGTAAGCTGGTGCAGTTGCAAGCAAAGCATTGTGGCGGGATCTACATGTGAAGCGGAGTACATGGCAGCCTCGGAGGCAGCACAAGAAGTAATCTGGGTGAAGGAGTTCATTACCGACCTAGGAGTCATTCCCAATGCGTCAGGCCCGATGACTCTTATGTGACAACACTGGAGCTATTGCCCTTGCCAAGGAGCCCAGGTTTCACAGGAAGACCAGGCTTATCAAGCGTCGCTTCAACTCCATTCGTGAAAGTGTTCAAAATGGAGACATAGATATTTGTAAAGTCCATACGGACCTGAATGTGGCAGATCCGTTGACTAAACCTCTCCCTAGAGCAAAACATGATCAACACCAGAACTCAATGGGTGTTCGATTCATTACAATGTAACTAGATTATTGACTCTAGTGCAAGTGGGAGACTGTTGGAAATATGCCCTAGAGGCAATAATAAAATGGTTATTATTATATTTATTTGTTCATGATAATTGTCTATTGTTCATGCTATAATTGTGTTATCTGGAAATCGTAATACATGTGTGAATACATAGACCACAACACGTCCCTAGTGAGCCTCTAGTTGACTAGCTCGTTGATCAAAAGATAGTCATGGTTTCCTGACTATGGACATTGGATGTCATTGATAACGGGATCACATCATTAGGAGAATGATGTGATGGACAAGACCCAATCCTAAGCATAGCTCAAAGATCGTGTAGTTCATTTGCTATAGCTTTTCCGAATGTCAAGTATCATCTCCTTAGACCATGAGATCGTGCAACTCCCGGATACCGTAGGAGTGCTTTGGGTGTGCCAAACGTCACAATGTAACTGGGTGACTATAAAGGTGCACTACGGGTATCTCCGAAAGTGTCTGTTGGGTTGGCACGAATCGGGACTGGGATTTGTCACTCCGTATGACGGAGAGGTATCTCTGGGCCCACTCGGTAATGCATCATCATAATGAGCTCAATGTGACCAAGTGGTTGATCACGGGATCATGCATTACGGTACGAGTAAAGTGACTTGCCGGTAACGAGATTGAACGAGGTATTGGGATACCGAGGATCGAGTCTCGGGCAAGTAACGTACCGATTGACAAAGGGAATTCTATACGGGATTGATTGAATCCTCGACATCGTGGTTCACCCGATGAGATCATCGAGGAGCATGTGGGAGCCAACATGGGTATCCAGATCCCACTGTTGGTTATTGACCAGAGAGTCATCTCGGTCATGTCTGCGTGTCTCCCGAACCCGTAGGGTCTACACACTTCAGTTTCGGTGACGCTAGGGTTATTGAGATATTAGTATGCAGTAACCCGAAAGTTGTTCGGAGTCCTTGATGAGATCCCGGACGTCACGAGGAGTTCCGGAATAGTCCGGAGGTAAAGATTTATATATAGGAAGTCAAGTTTCGGCCATCGGGAAAGTTTTGGGGGTCACCGGTATTGTACCGGGACCACCGGAAGGGTCCCGCGGGTCCAACGGGTGGGGCCACCTATCCCGGAGGGCCCCATGGGCTGAAGTGGGAGGGGAACCAGCCCCTGGTGGGCTGGTGCGCCCCCCATGGGCCTCCCTCTGCGCCTAGGGTTGGAAACCCTAGGGGTGGGGGGCGCCCCACTTGGCTTGGGGGGCAAGCCACCCCCCTTGGCCGCCGCCCCCCCTTGGAGATCCCATCTCCTAGGGTCAGCGCCCCCCTAGGGGTCCTATATATAGTGCTGGGAGGGAGGGCAGCCACACCCTAGCCCCTGGCACCTCCCTCTCCCTCCCGTGACACCTCTCCCTCTCGCTGAGCTTGGCGAAGCCCTGCCGAGATCACTGTTGCTTCCACCACCACGCCGTCGTGCTGCTGGATCTCCATCAACCTCTCCTTCCCCCTTGCTAGATCAAGAAGGAGGAGACGTCTTCCCAACCGTACGTGTGTTAAATGCGGAGGTGCCGTCCATTCGGCGCTAGGTCATTGGTGATTTGGATCACGACGAGTACGACTCCATCAACCCCGTTCTCTTGAACGCTTCCGCTCGCGATCTACAAGGGTATGTAGATGCACTCCCCTCTCCCTCGTTACTAGATGACTCCATAGGTTGATCTTGGTGATGCGAAGAAAATTTTAAAATTCTGCTATGTTCCCCAACACCCAGTTGGTAAAATAGCTCTGGAGGTTGCATTTGGGGACGATCATGACTCCAGGTCTGAGACGTTGACCTTTGAAGTGGTGAAGATCAAAAGCCCTTATCATGCCCTATTTGCACGGCCGGCTTATGCTAAGTTCATGGCAAGGCCTTGTTATGTTTATCTACAGCTCAAAATGTCGGGTCACAAGGGGACCATTACGGTGCATGGAAGCCGGAAGATAGCTTTGGAGTGCGAGGAAGGTGATGTAGCCTATGCTGAGTTTTTCTGCGCAACAGAGGAATTGAAGTTTTATAAAGACAATGTTGACCCAACCGACATGACATCTTTGAAAAAGCCAACTACAGAGCATGACCCGGTCTTGAAGTTTAAGTCGGCAGACGACACCAAGCTGGTTGATTTCGTTCCTGGCGATTCATCCAAGCAGTTCAACATCAGTGCTAATCTGGATCCGAAATAGGAAAGTGTGCTCATCGAGTTCATCCGTGAGAACCGGGACATCTTTGCATGGAAACCTTCTGACATGCCGGGTGTACCGAGAGAACTCGCTAAGCACACTCTCAATATTGATCCGAAGTAGCAAGGCCATTGGTTAAGAAGTGGCCCAGCTCTTGGCGACTGGGTTCATCATTGAAGTTTTTCATCCTGAATGGTTGGCTAACCTAGTGATGGTGCTTAAGAAGAATGACACTTGGCATATGTGTGTGGATTACACAGATTTAAATAAAGCTTGTTCGGCTGATCCTTTCGCTCTCCCTCGTATTGGTCAAATTATTAATGCTACAGCGGGTTGTGATTGTTTGCGCTTTTTGGATGCTTATTCTGGTTATCATCATATCAAAATGGCAGTTAAGGACCAGGAGAAGCCAGCCTTCATTACTCCATTTGGAGCCTTCTGCTATGTGTCCATGCCTTTTGGGCTCAAGAGTGCCCATGCGAATTACCAACGGTGTGTGCAAAATTGCCTTCATAATCAAATTGGACGTAATGTTCATGCTTATGTGGATGACACTGTGGTGAAATCCATAAAGAAGGAGACCTTCATTGATGATTTGAAGGAGACCTTTGACAATCTCCGGGTGTATAAGATGATGCTTAACCCGACCAAGTGTGTTTTTGGTGCACCAGCTGGTAAGCTTTTGGGTTTCTGGTTTCAAACAGAGGCATTGAAGCTAAACCGGAGAAGATCAAGGCCATCACTTCCTTGGATAAGCCGGTGTGTGTCAATGATGTTCAACATCTGGCAAGTCGTATTGCGGACTTTAGCCGGTTCATAAGCCGGCTGGGTGAAAAGGCTATACCACTATACCAAATGATGAAGAAAACAGATCACTTTGTCTGGAGTGATTATGATAACTAAGCATTTGAGGATTTGAAGAAACAGTTGGCTAAGCCGCCCGTTCTTGCTGCTCCCATTGATAAGGAGCCTTTGATGTTATATGTGGCTGCCAATAGCTGAGCTGTTAGTGTTGCCATTGTGGTGGAGAGGAAGGAAACATGTAAAGAATATCCAGTTCAACGGCCGGTTTACTATATCAGTGAGGTCCTTATTGAGTCCAAACAGAGATATCCACATTGGCAGAAGCTTGTGTATGGGTTTTTTATGGCTAGTCGGAAGCTTAAGCAGTATTTTCTGGGTCATCCTATCACTATGGTTAGTTCTGCCTCTCTAGGGGATATCATTCAAAACAGAGAAGCCATAGGTCGGGTAGCCAAATGGGCCACTGAGCTTGGACCTCATGGTTTAAGGTATGTGCCTTGTACAACCATTAAATCTCAAGCACTTGTGGATTTCATCAATGATTGGACAGAGTTGCAGATGCCTGAGGAGAAGCCGGATAACACATATTGGACTATTCACTTTGATGGGTCCACCCAGTTGGAAGGCTCGGGGGCTGGAGTTGTATTGACTTCCCCACGAGGCGATAAGTTTTCTTATGTTCTCCGGCTGATGTTCCCTTGTACTAACAATGCATCTGAATATGAGGCCTTGCTCCACGGTCTTCGGATGGCTAAGGAGATGAACTTAAGCCGGGTGAAGTGCTTTGGCGACTCAGATCTGGTAGCTCAACAAGTTTCTGGTACCTGTGATTCTAAGGATCCACTCATGGCGGCTCATCGTCGAGAGGTTGATGCTATTGCGGGTCACTTCAAGGGTTATCAAGTTGAGCATATTGATCGAAGGAAACATGAGGCGGCTGATACTTTAAGCCGGTTGGGCTCTAAGTGTAAGCCGGTGCCACCTAACACTTTCTTGGATATTCTGCATAACCCTTCAGTTAAGTTGCCAACAGAAGAAGATCTTGCTATTCCTAACTCGGAGGCACAGCTCATGGCGGCTCTTCATGCTATTCCTAATTGGACAGTCCCATACTTGGCTTATATGACCCGGGGCGAGTTACCTGAAGATGAAACTTTAGCCAGACAGATAACCCGGCGGTCTAAGTCAATGACAATTGTCAATGGAGAGCTACATCATTGCAATGTCACATGGGCGTTTCAATGTTGTGTTTCTCTAGAAGAGGGCCGTGACATCCTTCGAGAGATTCATGAAGGAGATTGTGGTCATCATGTCGACTCTAAATCTCTCGTGGCTAAAGCCTTTCATCATGGGTTTTATTGGCTGATGGCTCATGCTGATGTTGAGGATCTGGTCAGTAAATGTGATGGTTGTCAGAAATTTTCATGACGAGCTCATGTGCCGGCTCAAGAATTGAGGATGATTCCAATTACTTGGCCATTTGCAGTTTGGGGGCTTGATATGATTGGACCTTTCAAAAGGTCCAAAGATAAAAAGACACACCTCTTGGTGGCAGTTGACAAATTTACAAAGTGGGTTGAAGCAGAGCCGGTCAGTAAGTGTCACACGGCAACGACGGTTCAATTCATCAAAAAAGGTGATTTTCCGTTTTGGTTTTTCCCACGGTATCATAACTGATAATGGCACTAATCTATCCAAGGGTGCTATGAAGGAGTTTTGTCAACATGAGCATATCTGGCTTGATGTCTCATCAGTGGCTCACCCCCAGTCTAATGGTCAAGCTGAAAGAGCCAATCAGGAGATCTTAAGAGGCATCAAGCCCCGGCTTCTTGTTCCCTTGCAAAGGACGCCGGGTTGTTCGGTGGAGGAGTTACCTTTGGTATTATGGAGCATCAATACTACCCCCAAGAGATCTACGGGTTACACGCCTTTCTTCATGGTTTACGGAGCAGAGGCGGTTCTCCCCAGTGACGTCCGTCATGATTCGCCTCGTGTGGCAGCTTATGTTGAAGCTGATAATGAAAGAGCATGTCAGGATGCACTTGACTTATTGGGTGAGAAGCGTGACCTTGCGGCGGCTCGTTCAGCGATTTACCAGCAAGATCTACGCCGTTATCACTGTCGCCGGGTTAAAACAAGAACTTTTCGAGAAGGAGACCTGGTGCTCCGGCTTATCCAAGACCAAACTGATGTGCACAAGTTATCACCCCCTTGGGAAGGACCCTTTGTGGTCAGCAAAAATCTGAACAATGGATCATACTACCTTATCGACATTCGAGAACACAAGGATTCACGTAAGTCGGAGGAGGAGACCCACCGGCTGTGGAACATTGCTCATCTTCGGCCTTATTATACCTGAGCCACCGGCTTTCCTGATGTACATATCTTGACAATGATTATGTTATAAAGAATATAATAAAGCTGGCATCTCTGATAAATCAGGGTCTCTATCATTTCATTTTTAAGAATAATGAGTATGTATCACTTCCAATGGTCACTTGGGGGCTTCCTGTTCAAACATAGGTGTATTCACCAAAGAGAACATAGCGTTACTACCCTCTTGATCCGGAGCAACACCGTTGTTACAAATCACTTGGGGGCTTCCTGTTAAAACATATGTGTATTCACCAAAGAGAACATAGCGTTACTACCCTGCTGATTCCGGCTATCAAGCCAATATGGTAATTCGGCTATCAAGCCAATACGATAATTTCATAAGAGCACAACTCTGGTTATCTTGGTAATTTGGCTATCAAGCCAATATGATAATTTCATAAGAGCACAACTCTGTTTATCTTGGTAATTCAGCTATCAAGCCAATATGCTATTTCATAAGAGCACATCTCTGATTACCTTGATAATTCGGCTATCAAGCCAATATGAAAATTTCATGAGAGCACAGCTCTGATTACCTTGATAATTCGGCTATCAAGCCAAAATGAAAATTTCATAAGAACACAGCTTTGATTACCTAGGGATTTCTGCTATCAAGCCAGTATTATCGCTTCATATGAGCATAGCTCTGACATATTTGGCGGGTTAAGTACCGGGTTACAAAGACCAAAGAGAGTCTGTTGCATAGCACAACTCAAACATAGGTCTCTGGTGAACCGATAACATATGATAACATTAAGTACTTGAAAGTATTATCTTCTCTATTTTGGGTTATCATCCTAACTGCTTTGGCATGATAAGCCGGTAGTGTTCAATCCCATATCACAAGTATGATATTTCATATATATATATATATATATATATTTAGTCATGGTTAAACCGGCCCCGGTTATGACCTATTTTAGTTGCCAGTGGTTTATATATGGTATCATGACGCGCCCCGCGGTAAACCGCCGGGGCACTTGTGATTTACTTGTGTGCAGGATAATTATAAAGCTCCTTCTACATAAATTGATGTTATCATAAGCATAAAGTGATACGCTCTTTAAATGGCGGATCAAACGATGTAGCACAAAGCAAAAAACATGCACGATGGCACGACAGATCAAAGTTTACTAGCCTATTACATGACTCCATGAGCCAAACAAGATAAAGTGTTTTCAAACGATCAAATATATAAACCACCCGGTGGATTACTCATCTTGGCCTTGCTGACTTCAGCCTTCCGGATCATCCTTCTCCGGTTCTCCGTCCTCCTACGCCATCTGGAAGTTTGGTGTTGACCAATCAGTGCCATGTAAGGCATGGAATTCAGCTTCATCATCAATAACATTTGACGGGTCAACTTCAGGGGCAAAAGTATGCTTACAAATTGGAGGAATAAGATCCATCACTTTATAAGCTGGCGTAGACATCTTCTGGTTTTCTGCATCATAAGTCGGCTAATATTTTGAGAGATTGGTTTGATTAGCAATTACTGTCGCATGAGGACGAATTTCTCTAACGCAGGCGGCACGTCAGGATGCACTTGACTTATTGGGTGAGAAGCGTGACCTTGCGGCGGCTCGTTCAGCAATTTACCAGCAAGATCTACGCCGTTATCACTGCCGCCGGGTTAAAACCAGAACTTTTCGAGAAGGAATCCTGGTGCTCCGGCTTATCCAAGACCAAAGTGATGTGCACAAGTTATCACCCCTTGGGAAGGACCCTTTGTGGTCAGCAAAAATCTGAACAATGGATCATACTACCTTATCGACATTCGAGAACACAAGGATTCACGTAAGTCGGAGGAGGAGACCCACCGGCTGTGGAACATTGCTCATCTTCGGCCTTATTATACCTGAGCCACCGACTTTCCTGATGTACATATTTTGACAATGATTATGTTATAAAGAATATAATAAAGCTGGCATCCCTGATAAATCAGGGTCTCTATCATTTCATTTTTAAGAATAATGAGTATGTATCACTTCCAATGGTCACTTGGGGGCTTGTTGTTCAAACATAGGTGTATTCACCAAAGAGAACATAGCGTTACTACCCTCTTGATCCGGCGCAACACTGTTGTTACAAATCACTTGGGGGCTTCCTGTTAAAACATATGTGTATTCACCAAAGAGAACATAGCATTACTACCCTGCTGATTTCGGCTATCAAGCCAATATGGTAATTTGGCTATCAAGCCAATACGATAATTTCATAAGAGCACAACTCTGGTTATCTTGGTAATTTGGCTATCAAGCCAATATGATAATTTCATAAGAGCACAACTCTGGTTAACTTGGTAATTCAGCTATCAAGCCAATATGCTATTTCATAAGAGCACATCTCTGATTACCTTGATAATTCGGCTATCAAGCCAATATGAAAATTTCATGAGAGCACAGCTCTGGTTACCTTGATAATTTGGCTATCAAGCCAAAATGAAAATTTCATAAGAACACAGCTTTGATTACCTAGGGATTTCTGCTATCAAGCCAGTATTATCGCTTCATATGAGCATAGCTCTGACATATTTGGCGGGTTAATTACCGGGTTACAAAGACCAAAGAGAGTCTGTTGCATAGCACAGCTCAAACATAGGTCTTTGGTGAACCGACAACATATGATAACATTAAGTACTTGAAAGTATTATCTTCTTTGTTTTGGGTTATCATCCTAACTGCTTTGGTATGATAAGCCGGCAGTGTTCAATCACATATAGGTCAGGGCTATTCTATTACTAGTAACAGAATATTATTCTGTTACCCCTCGGCCCTATAAGGAGCGATCCGAGGAACTTCGAGCTAAAAAAGCCCACCTAAACTACCCTGCCCGACCTGATCTGCTCCCCCAGTGCGCCGTCGCGACCTCCCCTTTCACCAGCGCGCCACCGCGGCCTTCCCCTACCCCAGCGCGCCGCCGCTGTCTCCCCCTCCCCCAGCACGCCGTCACGGCCTCCCCTCTTCCCTAGTGCGCAGGCCTGTCCCCACCTTCTCCTTTAGCTCCGGCCGCCGCCCCACACGTTCTCCCTCGGCTCCGGCTGCCGCCCCCACCTTCTCCCTCGTCTCCGGCCGCCAGCCCCACCTTCTCCCTCGGATCCGGCCGCCGCTCCCCACCTTCTCCCTCGGATCCGGTCACCGCCTCTCACTCCAACCACAGATCGAGCTATCGCCGTTGCGTTGCCCCAGATCGTGCCACCCAAAACCATCCATCGCCACCAGGGCCACCCGAACGACGTCCTCCCCGCGCCGCCGCTATCTCTCCTTTCTCCGCCTTGCTCCAGCCAAGCACCTCCTCACCTCCATTGATGTTCAGCACTTCGTCCAGTTCATCCCATGGCGGCTGTGCTCGTGGCTGAGCTCACTCCAATCCCTTCACCATGCTACCTCCTTACGCTGGTGAGGCTTCATTGCTGCAACGCCCCGGTCGTTCACTGTCGCCACCCCGGGCCGTTCAACGAGACGGCGCCAAGTCGTTCGACGCTGCAACTCAGGAGTCTGCCTCCTTTGATAGCTCCTGATCTCCAGAACAGCCATGGCTCCCTGCCGGCACAAATCACCATCGACGACCTCGTTTGACAGCTTGCCTCTGAGGCCCACCAGACCCACACAGACGACGCTGGCTGTCCATAGCCACCACCACAGGCCGTTCACACTCACCACTCATGGCCGTTCTCAAAACCATCCCAAAGTGTAGATCGTGCATGAGGACATGGCTGAGGTATGTGCTTGCCCGTGTCAAGTGCTTTGTGCCAGGCTTTCACCAAAATTTTATCTCTGTCCTCAGCTCTAACATGGAAATAATTTTCAATTGCAGGCGGAGGCAGCAAGGAGCTAAGCAATCCAGTGGAGTTTATTGATTGAAGGTGTTCACATTTTCCGTAATTTTCAGTTCACATTTTCCATGGTTTTCAGTTCTGTGTCTGATAGAATATCTCATGTTATAACTTATAAAAATGTATAGATGCAAGGAACAAAATTTCTGGCCAACTTTTTCTTTTGCTTTGATCTATATATTCTTAATCACTGTTGTCAAATCATTCTCAAGGGAAAAGCATGCTTGTGTCAATGAATCCATGTAGTCTGCCTCGCCTCTCAATCGCAAGTGAGCGTTAGTTCATGTGTGTTGTTCTAGTCAGTCCGTGTGTGTGTGTGTGTGTTCTCATTAGTCACTCGCCTCTCAGTCCATCTCTCGACAAATACCTAGTGTCGCCTTGTGTATTTTCATCAGTTCATGTGTGTTTGTTCTTGGCACACATTAGCCTGGTACTTGGATTAGAAAAAAAATCTCCACATCATGTCTACCTGAATTATTCTAGTGTGGTGTCCCAATCCAAGCATACTTCAGTTCGAGAAAATTCTCGAGACAAGTTCAGAGTAGTTCGCACTAAAGGTTTGATCCTTTTTTTATTTGTTTGTTTTTGTTCAGAAAAGCTCCATGGCATTTCTTGGGCTGCAGCATGCCCCTACAAAAAACTGTAAGTTTGAATTAGGAAAGATAAATTCAGCCAAAATTAAAATTGTTAAAAAACATACTCATTGTATGTGTTTCCATATCGAACCGCGGACGTCACACCAGATCGATGCCTTCATCTATGCTTGTATCCTTTTTTTAGTTCACTTTGTTAGGTTTTTTCAGCTCACATTATAGCTTTTTTCAGTTCAATGAATTCCAAAAAAGAACAAACTACGGCTAGGTGATGATTCATTAGTTTACATTTCTTCTAATAGTTTGCTACATGGAACAAAAAGGTGGTACAGTGATGATTCAACTTGGGCAGGCTCTCAAACTCATGGACAAAATAACTAACAAAAATGTAGCTGCACTATACATTCTCTCTAGTTTCAGACATTTTGGTAACTCTTGTCAACTACATATGTTGAAAACATGTGCCAAAAGAGGCTCAGCTGCATGTCCCAACTGAGTACAATTCCACAACAGGAGCTGCAGTAGTTCATTAGTACATATCCACCTACAGTCCTGGTGGTCGCCTTGGCCGCCCTGGGCCATGAGCTCATCTGCCATGGCTACTGGCAGTTGTCCAAGTGGAACACGGACAAATACTGCAACTAGAATCGCGGCCACCATCTTCACAAAGTAGGCCTTTTCAGTTCATTGTAGGTTGTTTTCTTTCTCTCTTTGCTTAGCACAAAATTGCGCAAATGCCTAGCAGAAATAAAACTTGTTCGTATACATGGGTAGGTTCACGAAAATTTGTAGTAGTAGTTCGGTGAAAGGATTCACATCAGTTCAAACATTTTTGAATGTTCAGTAAAATTTCAAATAGACCAGAGGCTTTCACCTCATCTGAAAAAGCCTAAAGCAACAATACAATGATAGAAAAAAAAATCAGTTCAAAAAATATGTTGGAGGTTTGTCGGGATGAGAGAAAAACATTACTTCAATTTTTCCGTACCATCGTTTTTATTACTAAATGATTTAGACACTTGTTTTCTTGATGCCATCAGGTATTTGCTTAAGTACTTCAGCTCAACAAAAAGCTCTAGAAAATTTCAGAGTTTGTTTCCATAAAAGCTCCATGGTGTTTCTTCGGCTACAACATCCATGCATCCAAGTCGAGCTCTGACCGCAGTCCAAGTGGAACTGCGACCACCATCTTCACCCAGCGCTGCACCCATTGAGCACCCACACAGTGAGAACGCCATCTCATTTTTCTTTGAACATTTTCTTAGCTGCAAGTAATAGTTCAGAGTTTGCTTTTTCACTATGTCTACACTTCATTATAGTTAACCATTGGTCCATTTCTCAGCTGCAAGTAAAAATGATCTTGCACTTCATTATAATGCCCTCCTCCTTTGTTTCTCTTCCTCTCTAAATTTCCTTTGTCACTAATTTATTTTCTCTCCGAATGCAGCACGAGGGAGGCTGGAGCGACTGCAGACCGGTGACGAGAACCACTTCAGTTATGTTGTTCGTGTATTGGAACTACGTATCCTCTATCCAGGCAGGAGGTAGAGGTAATTTCTCCCTAATGTAGACCTACAAGTTATAATTCACCTATCTAAATCTGATTTCACTCAGTTATGTTACTATGTTCTTTCTAGCACACAAGATGGTGTGTTAATCTCTATGAGAGCATAGGATGTCTAAATGCAGTAGTTCCATAAAATGTCATTGTGTTAAAAAATGCACAAACTACTCTATTTTTGGGTACCTCACGACAGTGTGTAGCTCGTGTATTTCTTCTGAATACTGATGCATGATGTTCTTTGGTACATGTTTTCAGTACGAGTTTGGAAGGGCAGGAAGTTCTACTACTGGCAAAACATACACTCTCTACAAAATAAAAACACACTAGGTCTACCAGTTCACTATGTATTTATATTATCAGTTCATAAATAAGCACATATAGAAGTTCAATTTGTGTTATTGAACCAGTTCGGTTCATCGGTTTCATATTGTATGACAATTTGCTACATGGGGGATTTTTGCATCAGTTCGACAAAAAAGTGTACAATAGTTCAAACTCTAAGAGCTATTAAGTTTTACTTTTTTAGAATGGGAGTTGTATGTTTACTCTCTGCCTGTACAATGCATTTTGTATTCCTGGTCGTCGTAGTTTTTTTTTGTGTTAATAAAATTGAATTTATGTATTCTGTTAATCATTCCTCCACTTCCACCAGAAGAAAAGTGATTTAGACTCTTTATTGCAATTAGTTAGCTGACTATCTTAGTTCAACGAGTTAACCGTATCGATTCACTTTTCTTGCTTCCAGGGCCAACGACGGTCGCCGCTCCTCGACCCTATTCCCGTTCGTCTGATGGTGCTCTTGTTTCAGGGCCGGGGGAGAAGGCAGAACCTCTAGGTGCATGATGGAAAAAAATTGCAAGTTCTTGTTTAGATGTTCAGGATACCCTTCTCTCATTTCATTTATGTTCAGGATAGCAGGTGCATGATGGAAAATTGTGTATCATGTAGTTCTTGTTTAGATGTCGTGCAAGTTCAAAAATTGTCGATTTTGCCACTAGAGAGAACACGTTGGTTGCATTGTGTTTTCCAGTGTGACGTCCCTTGGTATGTTAGGAGTATTGTTATTGTTGCTCTGCATGCAAATGACTTAGCTTGTCTTGCTAAGATGAGGATGCTTGTGCGTGAGTCTTGAAATTTAAGAGGTCGGGGGAGATGAATAATTTCTGTCATATGAAAGTACAAAAAGGTTTGAATTAAAAGTATTGATCAGTACGAGTTAAAAACGGGGATCAGTTCAGAATAAAAAGAAATTGCTAAGATGAGGATGTTTGTGCTAATTTCTGTCCTTTGAAAGTACAAAAAGGTTTGAATTAAAAATATTGATCAGTACGAGTTAAAAATGGCAATCAGTTTGGAATAAAAAGAAATTGTCAGTTTGAATTAAAAAGAAAACACACATAGAAATTCAAGTATACAAATTTGGTGCCAATAAAGTTCGCATCAGTTCGAGAGGCACGGAAAAGAAATTTTGGTGCCAATAAAGTTTGAGGAAAAAACTACGCGCGATGAAGCACCGGCGCACGTGGTCTGCCGCCACCAAGCACCGGCGTGCGACCCCGACACCGCCTCCCTCCATGAAGCACCGACGCGCGATCCCGTCACCTACCTCTGGTACGCCGCCGTGCCTCCCCTGGGACCTAGGCTGCCCCCGACAAGTCGCAAAATCAGAGAAGTTCAGAACAACGTTGTCAAAAAATGTTGAGTTAAAAAAAGGAAACAAAACAAACACATTTTCTTTTTGAATAAAATATCATTCAGTTCGATGATACAAACCATACAAGTACATGGGTGACGATACAGTAAACCGTTGAAAACTTACGAGAAAAATATTACCAAAAAAACATAGCAAAGTCTAGTTAGTGAAAACACGCTTAGTACAAACCCATGCAAGCATCAGTACAAGAACCCTTTTTCGGAACCATTCAAAATTAATCTACAAAAAATAGCTCAGTACAAACATACATATATATCAGTACGACTACTCTGTTTTTCACACGAGAAAGCAGCAGGATCCGTCATGCCGTATTCAAAATTACTCTTAAACGGTTGCGAAGTAGAGAAAACGTTCAACATGACTAAGTTTCGCATTTTCGATAGCTATCCAACGGTATATTATTTGCCATATTTCGACAAACTTTTTAAAAAAATCGCGTTCAAAATCAAATTTGACAGTATTCGAATTCGTTTTTAAACCGTAAGGAATTAGAAAAACATTTCTATACGAAAAAGTTGC
>NC_053026.1:506897494-506989542 GCF_003073215.2 Triticum urartu | reverse complement strand
AATAGCACCCAGATTTTCAGCTGGCATTATAACTAACCATATCAAAAATAACTCTTAAAGATTATAATGACTCATATCAATAACATAATCAGCTAGCAAGCAATAATAAGATATTTCAAATGACAACACATTGTCAAAACAACCATGATATAATATGACTATAGTGGTATCTCCCTAGCCCTATCTGAGACCGCAAAACATAAATGCAGAGCACCTCCAAAGTTCAAGCAGCGACTAAACATTGTAATTCATGGTAGAAAACATCCAGTCATGATGCACCCAACATTAGCTACGCACAATGCATAAATCATGACATCTGTGCTCTACTCAGTTTTCGGTGCTTGTTTTAGAAGGTGATGACACAACATAAAAGTAAATACATAGCCCCTTCGCAGAGGGAAGCAATGATTTGCAGAGGTGCGAGAGCTCAATTTTAAAACAGATATAAATGATATTTTGAGACATGCACCCTTCTCATTTACTTCACGGCCCTCAGTTATCAATATCTGCCATGCTAAACAGGCTAGTAGCGATCCCCAAGCGATAAAAGTAAAGGTTTTGACTCCATTGGGAGTTTTTGTTTGATTATTCGGGCTATTAACTCTTTTTGTATTTTGTAGTTTGGGACTAGGCATCCCTATTACCGCCCTTTTCTCGTGCGATGGCGAGTGAATAAACACTCGACCTCAGAATAACCCGCTTAGCATGGAAGATACGACCACCTCCTGTTGTTCCATGAACGATCCAGGCACACAAAACAGATAATTTTTTAGAAGTTTTTAGAGGTGGCACATGCAAATTTACTTAGGACGGCAGGGTAATACCATATATAGGTAGGTATGGTGGACTCATCTGGAATAACTTTGGGCTCAAGGTTTTTTATGTACAAGCAGAATCCCCACTTAGTATAGGAGAAGGCTAGCAATTTAGATTAAGAAGTGTCCAGCTAGAGAGCAACAACGATCATACCATGCATTATGCATAAGTAACACTGGACACTATCATGAGTAGGATATGAACACCATGAACATAAATATTATAGAGGCTATGTTGGTTTCGATTCAACTACATGCATGAACATGTACCAAGTCAAGCCACTTGAACATTCAGAGGATGATACCATATCATCATACTACATCACAATCATTTTAATGCTATATTGATATCAGAGATAAATCATTATTAACTCGCAGCTACTTCATGACTTATACATGTTCCTATGACTATGCGATTATGCAACTCCCTTTTGCCGGAGGAACACTTTGGGTGCTACCAAATGTCACAACGTAACTGGGTGATTATAAAGAGCATTACAGGTGTCTCCAAAGGTAGATGTTGGGTTGGCGTATTTCGAGATTAGGATTTGTCACTCCGATTGTCGGAGACGTATCTCTAGGCCCTCTCGGTAATACACATCACATAAGCCTTGCAAGCATTACAACTAATATGGTAGTTGTGAGATGATGTATTACGGAACGAGTAAAGAGACTTGCCGGTAATGAGATTGAACTAGGTATTGGATACCGACGATCGAATCTCGGGCAAGTAACATACCGATGACAAAGGGAACAACGTATGTTGTTATGCGGTCTGACCGATAAAGATCTTCGTAGAATATGTAGGAGCCAATATGGGCATCCAGGTCCCGCTATTGGTTATTGACCGGAGACGTGTCTCGGTCATGTCTACATTGTTCTCGAACCCGTAGGGTCCGCACGCTTAAGGTTACGATGACAGTTATATTATGAGTTTATGCATTTTGATGTACCGAAGGTTGTTCGGAGTCCCGGATGTGATCACGGACATGACGAGGAGTCTCGAAATGGTCGAGACGTAAAGATTGATATATTGGAAGCCTATGTTTGGATATCGGAAGTGTTCCGGGTGAAATCGGGATTTTACTGGAATACCGGGAGGGTTACCGGAACCCCCCGGGAGCTATATGGGCCATAGTGGGCCTTAGTGGAAAATAGAAGGGGCTGCCCTAGATGGGCTGCGCGCCTCCCCCTTCCCCTAGTCCTATTAGGACTAGGAGAGGTGGCCGGCCCCCTCCTCCTCTTTTCCCCCTCCGCGAATCCTATTCCGACTAGGATTGGGGGGGAATCCTACTCCCAGAGGGAGTAGGACTCTCCTGCGCCCTCCTCCTTTGCCGGCCAGCCCTCCCCCTTGGATCCTTTATATACGGGGGCAGGGGGCACCTCTACACACACAAGTTGATCCACGTGATCTATTCCTTAGCCGTGTGCGGTGCCCCCTGCCACCATATTCCTCGATAATACTGTAGCGGAGTTTAGGCGAAGCCCTGCTGCTGTAGTACATCAAGATCGTCACCACGCCGTCGTGCTGACGGAACTCTTCCCCGACACTTTGCTGGATCGGAGTCCGGGGATCGTCATCGAGCTGAACGTGTGCTCGAACTCGGAGGTGCCGTAGTTTCGGTGCTTGATCGGTTGGATCGTGAAGACGTACGACTACTTCCTCTACATCGTGTCAGCGCTTCCGCAGTCGGTCTGCGTTGGGTACGTAGACAACACTCTCCCATCTCGTTGCTATGCATCACATGATCTTGCGTGTGCGTAGGAAATTTTTTGAAATTACTACGAAACCCAACAGGATGATACAATGAAACAGTGTGAACCCGAACAAATAGAGTGATATGTAGACATAAATGTAATGTCGGTGAGAAACACGTACTCCCTGAAGCTTAGGCTTTTGGCCTAAGTTGGTAATCTATCAGTAGCTGGAGGGTAGTAGTCAGCGTGGTAGCTCACAGATGCTCTCAGTGCAGATGCCTCAGCACGCCGTGCCGCCACCACTGCTGCATTATGAGCTCGGGCCTCGCTCTCAAGAACAAAATATCTTCCCTTGCTGTTATAGTCAAAAAGAGCAGGCGCATGCAAATATGTGTCCACAATAGATGTTTGGTTAAACAAAAGATTATAAATGAAGTTATCAACCTTTCCCTTGAGAATCTTATGCTCTTTTAAGGTGTCAAAATCTAAATACTGCGTGGGTACGATAGGATCAAAGGGCAAAGGTGAAATGCCCAGCCCTCGTGCTAAACACGTGGCGTAAATTCCACCATAGAACCAACCACTGTTAGCATTATGCTGAAGTCTATGTGCAACAATCGCTCCAAGGTTATAATTCCTTTCACCAGTGAGAGCAGAGTGAATGAGGCTCAAGTCTGTCACACAAAGTATGCTATAGTCTTGCTTGCCTACTATGCATTTCCCGTTAAATAATGCAAAGTATTGAATTGCGGGAAAATGAATGCTCTTTATTCCTCCTTCTCTCACTCCCCTATTTTCACCGTAACAAAGGCTAGTCGAGAAAGACTCAAACTCAGTCATTGATGGCTCATCAAGCGAACCCCAAAATGGAAGTTTTCAATGGTAAGCAAAATTCTATAGTGGAATAGTAAATGGATTATCATAAAGCATAAACGAAACCCTAGACTCATGCAGAAAACATTTAAATCCTTTGACAAATGATTCAGTGAGAAGTTGGTGTTGTTCACACTTATCTGAGAGGTAGGGACCGAGACTGGCATTGTGAACATATTGCTCAAATTCCTCCTTAATGCCCACTCGCATCATATACTCATCGCAAGGCCATAAGCATGTTTTGGTAGTGACACTCCATGTGGAACTTTCACTTGGTTCAACATAAGAACGTCGAGTAGAACTATCACTAGAAGATGCCCCCGAGGATCCTCTCCTCGAAGAACTCCTTCCAAATAGGTTCATCATGTCCGCGTACAATTTTCTGAAAATAAAAATTTTGGGCTGACAAAAATTTGTCAACAAAACTTTATAAGATTGATAGCAACTACTCATAGGGATAGATAGAGGCCATAGCAAGCATTCAAACTACTTAGAACACTAAGAATTCAACATGTAATCACATCTACAATAGCACCAAGAGTAGCTAATTATTCAAAGTATAAACCACTAAAACAAAAACTAATTGGACAAACGGTGGAGTCACATACCAAGCACAATCCCTCGAAACAGTTTCGGAAACGGAGCTTCGAGCAAAGAGATCGAAATCCATGGGTTTGAGCTCAAGAACACAGGAGAGAGAGCAATGGAGATTATTTTCTGGAGGTCAGTGATGATGTGGGCTAAAGAGATAAGTGAGGGGGCCCACGTGGGGACCACAACCCACCAGGGCGCGCCCAGGTGGTTTGTGCCCACCTGGTGCACCTCCCTCTGATGTTTATTGCATAAAAAATTCTCAAATATTCAGAGCAAATCGTGTAAAATTTTTAGGGCATTCTGCGAACTTTTTTGGGTCATTTTTTATTGCACGGGAAATTCAGAAAACAGACAAAACATGGCATTTTATTTTATTTAACTAATAAAAACATAAAATAAAAAGTAAGGACAGAAGGTAGTGCTTACTAAATTCATCAACTTCATACCGTTCAAAAATGATCCATTAATAAGGTTGATCAAGTCTTATTAACAATCACTTCCAATTAGCATGAAACCGAAGAACTTTCGTAAATCACTAAGTTACCTCAATGGGGATATGCATTTCCCCAACAATAAGCATTTCATATTTCTTTTTGACAGTAGGTAGAGGTATTTGAAAACTTCCAGTAGTGATTGTCGGAGATCTTTCAATACATTAATACCATTCACTTGGAATTGTTTCTTCGGAAAGTGCACCGTATGCTCATTACCATTGATATGAAAAGTGACCTTGCTTTTATTGCAATAAATAACAGCCCCTGCAGTATTCAAGAAGGGTCTACCAAGGATAATCGACATGTTGTCGTCCTCGGGCATCTCAAGTATAATAAAGTCAGTCAAAATAGTAACATTAGCAACAACAACAGGCACATCCTCACAGATACTGATAGGTATGGCAGTTGATTTGTCAGCCATTTGCAAAGATATCTCAGTAAGTGTGAGTTTATTGAAGTCAAGTCTTTTATATAAAGAGAAAGGCATAACACTAACACCAGCTCCTAAATCACACAAAGAAGTTTTCACATAATTCTTTTTGATAGAGCAAGGTATAGTTGGTATTCCCGGATCTCTGAGTTTTTTAGGTACTCCATCTTTAAAAGTGTAGTTATCAAGCATAGTGGATATTTCAAATTCCGGTATTTTTCTCTTATTTGTGATGATGTCTTTCATATACTTTGCATATGGAGGCATTTTTAGGATATCAGTCAAGCGAGTATGCAAAAAGATTAGCCTCAGCATTCAGCAAAGCGTTCAAATTCTTCTTCATCATTCTTTTTAGTTGACTAGGGTGGAAAAGGCATAGGTTTTTGAACCCACAGTTCTCTTTCTTTACCGTGTTTTCTAGCAACAAAGTCTCTTTTGTCATATCTTTTATTCTTAGCTTGTGGGTTATCAAGATCAACAGGTGGTTCTATCTCAACATCATCGTCTGGTTCTTTATAATTTGGTTGAGTGTCTTCATGAAGATCAACATTATCTTTTTCATTATCACTAGGTGAATGTTCATTACCAGACTGAGTTTCAGCATCAGAGATAGAAACTTCATTATCATTGTCAGGAGATTTCTCTATTTCAGGTTCACTAGGAGCATGTGAAGTCCTATCATTCTTATTCTTATTTTTATTTTTAGAAGAACTAGGTGCACCTGTGTTGGCTCTTTGTGAATCTTGTTCAATTCTTTTTGGGTGTCCCTTAGGATAAAGTGGTTCCTGAGTCATTTTACCTCCTCTAGTTGCAACTCTAACAACAAAGTCATGCATATTATGATTCATTTCTTCAAGAAATTCTCTTTGTGATCTAGCAACTTGTTCTAGTTGAGTTTGAACCATAGAAGCATGTTTTCCAACACCTCTAACATCATTTGAAATTCTTAATAACAAGTCACTCAAGTGAGCAATCCTATCAAAATTATATTACAATTGTTTCATAACATTTGCATTGAAGTGATCTTGTTTTCTAATGTAGTTTTCAAACTCATAAAGGCATTGACTAGGATGCATATTGTGAGGATTGTCATTATCATTGAACTTCATTAGAGAATTTACCTCTACCACCTTAGGCATTGGTGGTGTATTAAGCCCATGTATTTCTTCAATAGGAGGTAAAATTTTAACATCCTCAACTTTAATACATTTTTCCTTCATAGATTTCTTTGCCTCTTGCATATCTTTAGGACTGAGATATAAAATACCCATCTTCTTCGGAGTGGGTTTAGCCGGTGGTTCGGGAATATTCCAATCATCATAATTTTTCAATATGTTATTCAATAATTCCCCAGCTTGTCCAACAGTTCATTCCCTGAAAACACAACTAGCACAACTATCTAGGAAGTCCCTAGAAGCATCGGTTAGTCCATTATAGAAGATATCAAGTATTTCATTTTTCTTAAGAGGATGATCAGGCAAAGCATTAAGTAAATGGCAAAGCCTCCCCCAAACTTGTGGGAGACTCTCTTATTTAGTTTGCACAAAGCTAAATATTTCCTGTAAGGCAGCTTGTTTCTTATGAGCAGGAAAATATTTTTCAGATAAGTTATAAATCATATGCTGGGGACTACACACACAACCAGGAGCAAGAATATTGTACCAAGATTTAGCATCACCCTATAATGAGAAAGGAAATAATTTGAGAATAAATTAGTAGCGAGTTTCCTCATCATGAGTAAAAAGAGTGGCTATATCATTCAACTTAGTAAGATGTGCCACAACAGTTTCAGTTTCATAACCATGAAAGGATCAAAGTCAACCAAAGTAATTAACTCTGGGTCGACAGAGAATTCATAATCCATATCATCAATAAAGATAGGTGAAGTTGCAAACTTAGGATCACACTTCATTCTAGCATTCCGAGATTTCTCTTTATACTTGTGTAATAATTTCTCTAGATCATTTCTGTCATTACACGCAAGAATATGTCTAGTTGTTTCTTCACTCATAGCATAACCTTCCGGTACCTTAGGCAATTCATATCTAGTAAGGATAGTTCTAGAAGGTGTCTCAGGAGATTCAATTTCAAGCTCATCATCAGATTCAACAACATCATGTTGTATAACTCTAGCAATTTGTTTATCAAGAAATTCACCAAGTGGCACATCATCATTATCAAGCAAGGTACTAGCATCATCATAAGAATTATCCATAGTATAAGTAGCATCATCAATAACTTGCGACATATCAGAATTAAGAGCATGTGGTGGTGTTACAAGTTTATTCATAACAGAAGGAGAATATCAAGCAGAATTGGATGGCAGTTCCTTACCTCCCCTCGTCCTTGAGGGAAATATCTTAGTCTTTGGATCCTTCAGATTCTACATAGTGATAATATGATAATAATCCCAAGTGACTCAACAAATATAGCTATGCTCCCCGGCAACGGCACCGGAAAAATCTCTTAATAACCCACAAGTATAGGGGATCGCAACAGTTTTCGAGGGTAATGTATTTAACCCAAAGTTATAGACTCGACACAAGGGGAGCCAAAGAATATTGGAAGGTATTAGCAGCTGAGTTGTCAATTCAACCACACTTGGAGATTAATTATCTGCATCAAAGTGTTCAGTAGCAAACTAGTTTGATAGTTTTGATAATAGTGACAGCAGTAACGGTAACGTTAACAGTGATAACAGTAATTTCGTAGCAAGTGTAATAGTTATGATAGCAGTATTAACTTAGCAAAAACAATCTAGGATAAATTCGTAGGCATTGGATCGGTGACTTGTTGGATGATATTCATCATGTGACAGTTATAACCAAGGGCGATACGACACTAGCTTGAGTTCATCGATATAATGTAGGCATGTATTTCGTAAATAGTCATACGTGCTTTATTAAAAGAACTTGCATGAGATATTTTGTCCTACCCTCCCGTGGCAGCGGGGTCCATATTGGAAACTAAGGGCTATTAAGGCCTTCTTTTAATAGAGAACCGAAAGAAAGCATTAACACATAGTGAATACATGAACTCCTCAACCTACGGTCATCACCGAGAGTGGGCCCGGTTGTTGTCACTCCGGGGTTGCCGGATCATAACACGTAGTAGGTGACTATAACTTGGAAGATCAGATCTAAAACATGGATATAATGATGAATTCATAAACGGTTCAGATCTGAGTTCATGGCACCCGGGCCCAAAGTGACAAGCATTAAGCATGGCAAAGCCGTAGAAACATCAATCGAAGAACATAGTGGATACTAGGGATCAAGCCCTAACAAAACTAACTCGATTACATGATGAATCTCATCCAACTCCTCACGGACCAATGAGCCTACACTACTAGGGAAAACCTTATACACAGAATCTTAGCAGCAGCGCGGTCTAAAAACAGACGCTACTGCTAATTAGCAGCAACGAGCTTTAGAAAAGAGCGCTGCTAATGACTGAGTAGCAGTAGCGCTCTAGGTGAAAAGAGCGCTACCACTATAATTGCCACGGTGTTGCCTCCAGGCTAGATATAGTAGTAGTGCCCTTCCCGTGGACGCGCTACTGCTAAAGAACTTAGTAGCAACGGTTTTGCTCAAAACTCGCTGCTGGTAAGTATGACCGCAACTAATTAAGTTTAGTCCCATACTGCTAAGCGAACAAGGTGTTTACCACCTTAAATATGTTGCTTCTCAACCTATCTCGAGCACTTGGTCTTCATTGAACTATATGTGTATGATTTGTGGTTGCAATATGAATCCTCGCCTGTACCTATACAGGTACAGTGAGGATTCATGTTGACTATTTATATTATACACAAAAAGATCAATGATGACCAATATATATTTTTGATGTTTTTACTAAACAAAAGAAATAACTACTTCCATTAGCAGTAGCGGTTTTTCCCAAAATGCGCTGTAGATAAGTTAGCTATAGCGCGTTTTCTGTACGTGCGCTACTGCTAGTTCGAGTTAACCACCCCCCGCATCAAAATTTCGCTAAGTCCTCCTTTCCCCCCCACCGTCCTGTTCCCCTACTCCCTGTCGCTGCCGCCCGAGCCCGAGCGCGCCTGCGCCCTCACCACCGCCGCCGCTGCACGCCCTCAACCTCACCGCCGCCGCTCTCGACCACACCGTCGCCGCCCTCGACCTCACCGCCGCCGCCCTCGACCGAGCCCGCCGAGCCCGTCGCCCAGGACCGCCGCCCTCCCGATCCCGAGCCCGCCCTCGCCGCCCCTCCGTCGCCAAGCACCTCCCCGCCACCGTCTCTCCCTCTGTAACCCCCCACCCCTCCCCAACCCCTCTCTCTTTGCTTAGTTAGTAGATGATTTTAGTAGTAGTAGATGTTAATTTAGGGTTCATAGATAATGATTTTTAGAAGTAGTGGATATTAATTACTAGTAGTGATGGTAAACTAGTTGTATAATTAGCAGTAGTACATGTTAATTAGTAGTAGATGTAGTAGTTAGATGTTAATTAGTAGTAGATGTGCTAGTTTCTTTCTACTTATAGTAAGTTTATATTTAGTAAGAACTAGTTGAATTAATAGAACTAGTTTAGTTTTAGTTGAACTAGTTAAGTTTTAGTTGAACTAGTATAGTAAGTAAATTAATAACTAGTTGAACTACTTCATTTTTAGAAAGAACTAGTTTTTTTCTTTTTATACTAAGTTTATATTTTGTAAGAACTAGTTGAATTAATAGAACTAGTTGAATTAATAGAACTAGTTGAACATGCCATATTTGGTGTTATTTTTTAGTTTAAGCAATTATTTCATGTTTTGGTTACACCTCCGAGTGGCCTATGTTTTGCCGGAGTGTTGATTAATTTCCGTTCCGGAAAATTTCAGGCGCTCGATATGTCCTTTTTTAGCAAAGGTCATGCCGGATTTTTCCGTGAATTCTGGCATGACTTGTGCTAGAATATGTGGGAAATATCGAGTGGCCTGGATTATCTTTGAAAAATAATGATCTAATTTAGGTTTTTTAGTACATATATTTAATTGTAAAAGTTTAATCTTTGAATTATGAACGTAGGAAATGTCGTACTCGGACGACGACAGTCTCCCGGGGGAGTGCAGCTGGTGCCACGACGATCGAGGTATGTGCGACAGGTTCGTTGAGCTGGACGAAGATCGGCGCTTCAGCATTAAGCTCGAGGAGACCTTCGATGTTGAAACGGTACGCAACAACGACAAGTGTTTTTTTTTCGTAATTAAGCATGACTTCAACTATTTCAACGTCTAATTTTCATCTTTTACAATTCGACCAGCTTATCCCATGCCATGCAAAACACTATGTATTGGAGAGGATGGGTTTTGAAGACCATGAAAATTTTCAAACAAAGAAAATACACCTAAGGACCCATCATGATATCGATTTTGAAGTAAATCTATATAATTCTCAGAGCGTAACCCATTTTGGTTGTCAAAATTGGGAAGCACTTTGCAAAATGTATGGTTTTTATGAGGGTATGATTGTCACCATGGAACTTGGTCATCCTGACATCGAGCAAGACAATATGGACATTTGGGTCCTTGTTGATATGCTTCCGATACTACCGCAATGTGAATTTCTCAAACATAGTTATTAACTAATTTATATTGTTTATTTCAAAATAGTTGACAGCTTATTTCCATTGACAGCTTATTTTGAATCTTCAAAGAATGTGCAGAAGATGGTAGACCAAACCCACTACACTGATGGCTTCGAATTAACTTATAAGGAGAAAAATCATCTGATTGCTTATTGTACTTTTTTTGAGAATTACAATACCTATTATCGAACTCCTCCAAATTATGGTGAATACGTGCCACTAGTGCACGTGTTGAACCACGATAACTTCTATGGAGATACCCTGGTAAGATATTTTACTATTACGACATCCGTGCATCTTTTGCATACTTCTAAAACTAGTACATCATTGCTAACTACGAAGTTATTACTACGTTTTTCAACAGAAAATCCTGATGGATTGTGTGCCTCATCTGATGTATTACAATGGTCGCCTTGAAGTTCTGAACCTACAGCCAGGTCATCCTACGGATCTCACCTGTGCATATCGAATTTCTGAAACCGGTGAACACATGCTAATCAAAGAGTGGAAAAAATGTTTGGACATTCGTAAGGAGGTTCTTGGAAGCAACATTAAGCGAAAGGCAAGAATTGGAGACAGGATAATCTGCATTCTCCATAATGGAGAGCGAGGGGCTATCTTGTTTTTTGCTATTTTACCTTTGAGAATATAGTAGGTCCTAAGAGAATGTAGTAGGTCCTATGAGGTACAATATGTTTATTATGTGATACAATGTGTTAGAGTTGAAGATGTCAGGAGTACTTGTGATTACGACTAGTGACCAATGATATGATGATGATGATGATAAGTTGTTAATGATATGATGATGATGATATTTATTATATCATTGGGTGAAAGACCCGCTGATTAGTTTCAAGTAGATGTCCGTCCACTTGAAACTAGTCCACACGGTTCTTTCACCCCGTGATGTAATAACTCATTATGATGTAAAAACAATTTGTAAATTCCTATTGTATGAAAATTTGTGTAAAGGTGTACGAATACAACATGAAATAAAAAAGAAATAAATACAAAATAATAGTAGCAGCGCGGGCAGAGAGAAGCGCTACTACTAATTACCAGCAGCGCTCCTCCTGGAACTCATTGCTACTAAGTCGATTTAGCCGTAGCATGGGTGGAGGCACGCTACTGCTATTAGTTAGCTGTAGCGCCTTATCAGTAGCGCACCTCCCCACGCTACTGATAGGTCTAAAACCCGCGCTACTGCTAGCCTTTTCCCTAGTAGTGCTATGAAGGAATTACTCACTCTCGGTGGGGAGCATCATGGAATTGGCGATGGAGATGGTTGGTGATGACTGTCGGTGTCAAAACCGGCGGATCTCGGGTAGGGGGTCCCGAACTGTGCGCCTACGGTCGATGGTAACAGGAGACAGGGGACACGATGTTTTACCCAGGTTCGGGCCCTATCTATGGAGGTAATACCCTATGTCCTACTTGATTGATATTGATGAATACGAGTATTACAAGAGTTGATCTACCTCGAGATCATAATTGCTAAACCCTAGAGGGTTAGCTGGTATGGCTATTGTAATGAATATCTGCCCTCCCGGACTAAGTCGTCCGATTTATGTAAGCACCGGGAGGATCTAGGGTTACACAAGGTTGGCTACAAACAAAGGAATCTACATATCCGGTCGCCAAGATTGCTTTCCGCGCCAAGGAGAGTCCCATCCGGACACGGGTACAGTCTTCGGTCTTCGTTTCTTCACAGCCCATCAGTCCGGCCCATGGCTAACAGGCCGGCCGCCTAAGGACCCCTTAGTCCATGACTCCCTCAGTAGCCCCTGAACCTGGCTTCAATGACAAGGTATCCGACGCGTAGATCTGCCTTCGGCATTGCAAGGCTGGTTCCTCCTTCCGAACTCCAAAACAGTCTTCGGGCGTACCGATGTGTCCGGACCTGTAACTCACACCACATACAACCGTAGAGACAATATAATATTTCACGAATCCAATCTGCTGACAACTTTTTTACAACATGACATCACGTCTCACTACAAAAAAACATACACTTCCGTGATGATACATGTTTGTCACAGTAGGTCATGTTTTCTGTCATGCATGTACATCCATGACAAATTTATGACAGAATCAAGATAGTCATACCTGTGCTTTTGTAGAAGTGTTCCATGACATTACCAAAATTATCATCACGGAAGTGTCCACTTCCATGACGATAAATCGCGCATCACAGAAGTGCTTTCGTCAAGGGTGACTGACACGTGGCATCCATAGTAATGAAACGCCGTTAAGCTATCGGGTCCGGTTTTGGATCTGATAACCCATTAACAGCCCCGACCAATGGGGATTTTCCACGTGTAAAATCATCATTGGCTAGAGGAAACACGTGTCGTCTCACCGTTGGGACAGATGTCATCCACTCATTGGACCCAAAGCGCCTATGATACGCCGACACATGGCACGACCCAATAGAGGCCCATTCCTGTGAAAAGGCCGGCCCGTTTGACTTGGTAAAAAGGTGGCGGGCCGGCCCACCGCAAGCCTGTAAACGGCCTGTTCGCATATAGCCGATTTACAACCCGCTATCCCAGGGCCCGTTTATAGCCTATCTGAATTAGGCCCAGTAGCGTCATCTAGGCCGTCCAATATAATTCCAGCCCATTTTAACTTCCGACCCATGTATGGCCCATGACGTCTTTCGGCCCATATGAGGCCCTTAGTAACCCTCGGCCCCTTAATGACCCGTGGTAAAACTGGCCCGTAATGAACAGTGTATCACATTATACCCATTAACGGCCCATTATTCTGTTGGGTCATTTCCAGCCCATGATAACTTTCGGCCTTCTCAGGGACCATTTATTCTTGGGCTCATTTCCACCATTCGGTTACTTACGGCCCGTCACTGTCATTTTCTGCTTGTGGGCCAAATTCAACCCATGGTTACAACCGGCCCGTTTGTGGCCCATTAATACATTGGTCCGTTTTCATGTTGAAGAAAACTCGTTGGGCTATTTTCATAGAGTTATCAAATACGGCCAATAAACGGCCCGTTATTGTCCATGAATAGTATGACCCATGATTGGCGAAATGACGATACACTCCGTAGAAGGCCCATGGATCCTATGGCCCGTAAAAGGCCCATGGATCGTACAGCCCTTAGAAGGCCCATGGATCCTACGGCCCGTATAGAAGGCCAATGGATCCTACGGCCTGTAGAAGGCCCATGGATCATACGGCCCGCAGGAGACCCATGGTTACAACAGTCCGTGTGTTGCCATGATTATCTTGGCCTAGTTTCCAAAAATAGGTTATTGTGGCCACTAGAAAAACACAGAAAAAGAACTGCAGTGACTACAAGCAAACAACTAAACAAGACAATAAGGAAATAAATAAGCAAGCAATTAACGCTAGCCTATTATTGCTATTACACATATTACATCCACTGGGCATCAATGTTCGTCACCAATGCAAATATAGGGAACAAAGCAGCATATTACATACACTGGCCGTCAAAATTGGCCACCAGTGCAAATAAACGCGGCAGCAAAACAAGAGCATAACTAAAACAACTTCAGAAGAGCTCAAGAAACATGGTATCCACCATGCAGGCAATATGCTTAGCAAGCTTATTAGCTTTGTCCCGTTTGGCGCTAAAATCCTCCAACGCTTGCCGTTGCACCAGAAAGTATGCATCTGAATGCTCCAAGGACTTCCGCAGTCCTTCCGCTTCTTGTCGCAGCATAGCTGATCGATGTCTTTCAGCTTGTAGTTGAGACTCAAGAAACCGAACTGATTCAGACAGTGAGTTTCAGTAGCTTGTGCAAGTGGTAGTGGCCAGTAACTCCAACACTAAACCAAGACAGGACTTTGGGGTTGTCTCACTGTCTTCGAGATAGTCTTCCTTAGCTGTTTTATCAGCCTTGTTAGAGACCAACAAGGATGTGTCACTATCCTGAACCTTATCTGCATTACTTCCTTTACCATTGTTTAATAAGGCACTCTTCCCCAATATTCTATCGGCATTCTAAAAGTAGAAACAAGCAGACACATAACAATTTAGCATGTACTAGAATATGAAACTCATTTCGGTGAACCAGTTCATTAGTAAGGTGGACAGGATTAAACTATCAAGTCTTCTATTGCCAAGTACTAGTACATAATAAAAGCATCAAACAAACATATATCTATGTCCTATGGTCACTTCATTGTCTTGCCAAATCAAAATAGAGACACAGTTCAAATCATATCAGTTCAAGACAAAGCAGCAGTGAAAGAATACAAAGCGTGGGAAACTACACGGCACAACAAGATTTCAGATGGGTACCACGGGTCTACATGTACAACAACACTATTGGCTCTGTTGTGATGCTCGTAATGTGCATGATATGAGAATTCAACTGTATACACAATTGAAATTGAAATCAACAGAGCTATTGATAAGAGCAAGCCTGTTAAAGAAATATGCGTCAACATACCTGCTGTGCCATTGAAGTTTCGATTGGATCCTTCAATTTAAAAATAAGTTTGTATGAGTAAATACAGTGATACAAGAGCAAAGCAGTATGCACGATAGCAATAATAGTTAAAAAAGGCGCGCCTAAGTGAGCGCTTAAGAATGCCTAGGCTCTAGGCGTTGGCGAAACACATTGCGCATAACTACGCTTAATCTATGCATAACTGCGCATAAGCATGCGTTTTGGTCAGTAAAGCGCAAGGCGGTGGCAAAACGCACAATTAACGCCTAACACTTTTTTGAACTATGATAGCAATGGAATCTTAAATTAGAACAATTGTTCTTCAGGTTTAGGCACTTGTTCTACATGAACAGAGTACATTAAGACACAAGAATATAGTACTTAAAAATAGAAAATGAGCTCATAGACCTTACCACATTCTTGGTTCGGGACCAGTACAGAACAAGGCGTTCCCAGTCATCGTCCAATAAATGTGTCTCAGGAGAACGTAAGGGAATTTGATGAGTTTCTTTGCCGGTGAAGTACGTTTTCTTCAGGTAATTCCGTTACTGCCACCAAGCATTCTTGAAGAGAGCAGAGGTATTAGCACATGTTACCTCATCCTTAGTTTCCAAATTGGTCCTTCTCTATAGAGAAAATGGGAAAATTTGCTGTATTATAACCATCATGGAGGTAGGATGTATGGGAGAAAGCAAAGTAATTGCCATGAATAACATTACTTACACATAACTCCTGGACAAACACCTGCAACTAGCTCCAGTGCCCAAAGGGCCAGTACTACCACGGTGAACCCCAACTCCACCAGTTAGTACGCCTATTCCTGTGGAGGAAGCACAACTATCTAGTCGTAGTTTAGCATCTATCGCATTTAATGTTGTAGGAAGCACAACCTCTTGGTGGAGATAGCACCCCGATTGTACATGCATGAGAACCAGCCCTACCACACATAACCCAAACTCTTGCAGATTGTACCCCTACTACGATGGACAGAGAACCAACTTCACCCAATCTAACCCCAACCCCAGCTGATAATAACCCAGTTCCAGTTGACATAGCACCTTCTCCACCATGAATAGGACTGGTCATCTATCTCTGAATCCATCTCTGAGGAGCTATCGGGACCCAACAAGAGATATGCTTCGATACGTAGCACCGTCTATGCTGAAGGCCTTGTTTTCACTCCAGATTTTTCAATCTCCCACCCAAATAGCTGATTCATAGGAAGAGTAGTTTAATGTACAAACATTGTCGACAAATGGAAATTTAATAAAGAAAAGGATGGACAAGATATCATTCAAATATATGATGCCTGGTTAAACAGGATGGCATTGCACATTTCATGTACATTATGGCTGGCTAAAAGACATGAGATTGCACAATTCCCATATATGATATAGAAACTAAACAGGTGGCATTACAGAACATGTCTAAACTAAGCAGATGACATTTATGATGTCAAAAGTAGGCACTGCAAGGCAACATATGCATGATATGACTAACATCATCATGCCAAGGTAGAACAAACACCTTGGGGGGTAAATAGGAGTGGTCAGCAGCGTCTGAATCCACCTTAGAACAGATATCTTCCTCTGGATTACAATCTGGAGAGGGGTGGGGAGGGTTTGCCATTGAACCCACCATGGAGCAATGTCTGCATGACATTGTATTGCTGTGCAAAACTCTTCTCTTTTTCTCTACATGTTCGGCATGACTGGGTACAATATCTGACATGCATACGAAAAAATATGGTGAGATTATATAAGGAGAGCATGCAGAAATTTAGAGTGATGGTAACAACCAGTGGATGGATCCAAAAATAATGATAGCAGGCTGATGATTGCTTTAATTTAATAAAAAGACAGATGACGATTGATTTACTATTTGTTTCCCTCCCAAGATGAACAACATAGGCATACCCTAGGTGAACCATATATTAGACAGAGATACTATTGATTGCTTCCTCGATATGTGCCCCACAACTAATTTAGAACTCAAGTTTGAACATTAATTTGGACCTGACTTGGAGTCCAAGAGGTGAACAGGACGATAAAGTAGCAGGTAATTTTAAGCAATGTATAACATAAGCAGAAACAAAAGAGTGTGACCTCTCTTGTGGACCCGTGTACTCCTCAGGTTCATCTGCTGAGTCAGTGATGGTGATGCTGCTGCGGTGGGTGCCGGTGGCAGGGAAGGAGATCTAAGGCGGTGAAAGACATTCAGGAGTCGTGATGTCTGGTTAGGTAGATGTTTCTGTCGATGGAGCAGCTCAGTTGAGGTGGACGACGTTGCGGCAGGAGCAGGACAAACCACACAAAGTTCCCTTCGACACCTACCTATAACTGAAGTAATTCTGTAAGGGCTCATTTGGCTTGCATGATTCTAAAAACGCAGGGATAGGAAAAACACCGGAATAGGATAGGAATGCACATGGTAGACAGAGCATTTGTAAACACATGATTTCTGTCAACTTGAGTGTTTGGTTTACAGGAATTGGAAGAGCAGAGGAATGCAAAGAAACATGGCCAAAATAAAGTGAAACCATATGAAAGCGTGTACACTTAGAATGTTATTCTGCCACTAATACACTTGGTCTAGTTTTCATGCATAGGATTTTGAAAAGTAGGTCCAGGTGGATGTTTTGCTTCATTCCTTTCAACAAAATGCATGTATAATTGAATAGTAGAGTGCCATTGGAAATTCCCTATTGCTATGTTTTCCCATTGAACCAAAATAGCCCTAATGGATCGACATGAATGTATAGTAATAAGTGATGCAACAAGTGTACAACCTCTTTGCCGTCGCCGTGTCGACCTCAGCATCAGTGGGTTGGTCGCTGAAGCCGTTGAGGCAGAGGTGGCATTCAGAGGTGTGGAGGAAGATCTGAGGAATCTGTAGACGGCGTCTAGGGCACTGCTCTGTTGTGATGAATCGTTCTGTCATTGGAGCAACCCCAGTGAGCCATAAGACGTCAAGGCTGATGCAGCACAAGACAGACATCGTCAATCTCAAGTGGGATTCTAATAGCATCTCCAATAGATGATGTAAAATAGATGTAAAATTTACATCACCAAAAACTACCTGACTACAACAGATGAGGTAAAAACTGTTGACTCTGAACTTAACTGTCGAAATTGAAATTTATTGTGGAATCTGAATGTTACTATCGAAACTGAACACAATGGTAGCAGAGAGGCACTTGACATGTAGTTTAGAGAGCACGTGCAGTTCATGTTCAACCTGCACCCCCTGAGCCGCCAGCCACCACCGGCCGAACCGTCGGCCCCAGCGCCGCCTCGCCGCCCCGAAACAACTCCCCACCGCCGATCCACCGCCACCCCGGCCAGCCCTATAGGCCCCCACCCCACCTTGAATCCTAAGATAGATAGTGGGGTACCTCTCCAGCGAGCCCCCGTCCCAGCTGCGGGTGGTTCTTCCTTAACTCCGGCGAGCCCCCCATCCCCTGAAAAACGACTGACCCAAAAGTCGATTCAGTCGACTGAAGTGTAGCTAAATCGGAGCAGAGTAGCAGCACGAGCGAGGGGAGAGCATCAACAACAGCGCAAGCGAGCGAGCGAGCGAGATCCGGAGCAGCAGCAGCTGGGCAAGCGAGCGATTGAGCGAGAGCCGGAGCAACAGCAACAGATCCGGCTGGTATGGCCGCCACCGCGGAAGGGGCCTTGCACTGGGGGAGAGCCGGCGCGGAGATGTCGCCCGCGGTGCCGGCTTCAAGGTAGCCGCTCCATGGGGGTGCGAGATGGAGCACCGTCGGCGCCGGGAGGTCGAGCTAAGGAGAAGGTGCGATGCGATGAGTGTACAACCTCTTTGGTGGCGCCGAGTAGGCCTCGGCTTTGTCCGAGGAGTCGGTGAGGATGTTGCGGTTCCGGTGGAGCGGGTTAAGGTGGCGCTGTAGGGATGGAGCAATCGCAATAGACGAGGCGATCATCGGAGCAGCTCCTTGGAGGTGGAGGATGGGGCGGCTGAACCGGCGGGACAACGAGATGGACGACGGATCCTCATACGGGGAGGTGGATGAGGTACGTCGAGCTATTGCGGTGGACGACGTCGTCGGGGAAGAGGCTCCGGCTGGGTAGCGGTGAGGTGACGGACGGAGGAGGGTGGGGTTTCGCGACTGGAGCGGAGAGGTTATGGCGGCCTAGGATTTCGAATGGCAAAAAGGAGGTGATGGGAGGGAGTGAACCATGACTTAGGGACACGCTTGTCCAAAATGTAGGGTGTGTTACAAAAGTACCCCGCACCGATTTGAACTAGCGGCCCTTTCGGCTCAGGGTTAGAAGGGGGATTTTGCATGTCGGGATTTGGCAGCTGGAGGGAGTTTTCGCGTGCATTGTAATTTCAGGATAGCAAGGCACGGGTTGTGAAGGCGCCAGTTTTGGGAGCACGATATCTGAATTTTCAGGATATAACAAGGCGCGGGTTGAATTTTAGGGACAAGCCTAACGTGTAATATTGTACTTGTACGTACCAAATCAACTCGCACTTCCCGGAACCAAAAAGAAAACGAAAAAAATAAAACTATTCACACCACGCAAAGAGAGAGTCTTTCCCCATTTTACTATAAAAATGCTATTTAAAGCTACTCATACCAACAATTTAGTGCAATTAAGTGCTATTCGGTAGTATGAATCCATGTTATGTCCAATTAAATTTTTTCCCTTGCTGTATAATGCATGTAACCTACTCATACCAACATTTTAGTGCATTCCAAATGTCTATACTACTGCTGCAATTCGAACTAAATTTGAATTCGTTTCTCTATTTCAATAACAATCTACAATCATGATTGTTGCCAACTTCAACCATCATTCGTGTATTACCTTAATAACACACCACATGATTACTATAGAGATAGATATGAACTATGTGTACTACATGAACTCGAATTCTATTTTTTGAATACACTCGATGTTGATTCCAAATAATAGTACATTTGATGTACTAACTATATATTCATAATCTAAACCATGTTCCATACGTGTACATCATGTTTATCACACATAGTATAGTGCCCCGCCCCCTACATTATGACAAGTATTTAGACCTGAGGTGCAAAAGCCACACATTAGCCCAAATTATGATCAATGTTCTATATGTTATACGTAGTACTAGCAAGATGCCCATGCGTTCCACAGAACATCAACATGATCAAGGGGAGGCCTAATTTGAAAATATGGAGAGGGGTGTGGGTATCTTTTTTTCAAAATTGCCATAGTTTACTTCCTATCCGTCAGATATAAATCGGACGACCTATATTGCAGGATGGCACCATCATCAACCACTCTGTTTTTTATAAGAGTAGAGATAAAATATATTATATGTAGTATAACATGTTCATAACCACACCATGTGTATCACCGTTATATATATTCACACATGCGTCGGTTTAAAATACTATGATAAATTCTTAAAATATCTGAATTCACTTTTTATAATGAAGTATGATCCTCTATTCGTCTTTTACACCCACACAATTCTCTTATCTTTGTAGCTAGCTAGCGCTAACTTTTTCTCGTGCATGCAGGCGCCTGCATCCCTCTAACCCTCCCTCAGCATTCTCTAGCTCCATCGCGCAAATTCGTCTTTTCACTTTAGGTCGTTCACCCACGGTGTGTGTAGGCCCCCAGCTCCTTCTTTATGGCACACATCGATCGATATGCCTCTGTAGCCAGGTGTGCCTAGCACAAAACACAAGCTTGCCCTCTTCTCTTATCACCGTCCATGCCTCACTCCCACCACTCTTTTAATCAATCTCGCACTCGCACACTTCTCCCCCTCGATATAGTATGACTCTCGCACCACCTCCTAGATGCATCCCTCTCTCTCTATCCTTCTCCCCGTGCCTCATTTGCTTCTAACACACACATGCATGTATACCGATTGATCTCCCAACATATACCTAGGTCGACTATAACTATTCCCCCCCATCGATCCACGTACCTCACAAGTTATGTCTCTCCTTTCTCTGACAAAGGACGATTGATCTTCCTATGTAGTTATGTCTGCTTACCACATCCATATTTCCCCCGCTCATCATTCGTGCATGCCACCTGACCCGTCTCTCACACGCACGTGCACAGACAGGCAGCCATCCCCTCTCTTATTGATATTGGAGGCGTGCCCTCCAGTTGTCTAGCAAGCCTATCCCACCATTTGTTAGAAGCAACTCCACTACCACCCCTCCAACACTCTAGCTCTGTCTCTCTCCCAACCTTATTCCTCTCCTACACATATGCATGGATGCCGATCGATCTCCCTTAATACATGAGGTAGATCGATCTCCCTTAATACATGAGGTAGGCCTCTCTCCTCTGATGTCTACTACACAACCTTCTTCTTGTTGACGTTGTTGGGCCTCCAAGTGCAGATGTTTGTAGGACAGTAGCAAATTTCCCTCAATTGGAAGACCTAAGGTTTATCAATCCGTAGGAGGCATAGGATGAAGATGGTCTCTCTCAGGCAACCCTGCAACCAAATAACAAAGAGTCTCTTGTGTCCCCAACACACCCAATACAATGGTAAATTGTATAGGTGCACTAGTTGATTACAACTCAATGATTACACCTCAATGATTACAACTCAATGAATGCCTCCGGCGGTGTACCGGGATTGCGATGAATCAAGAGTGACATGTATGAAAAATTATGAACAGTGGCTTTGCCAAAAATACGATGTCAACTACATGATCATGCAAAGCAATATGACAATGATGATGCGTGTCATAATAAATGGAATGGTGGAAAGTTGCATGTCAATGTATCTCGGAATGGCTATGGAAATGCCATAATAGGTAGGTATGGTGGTTGTTTTGAGGAAGATATAAGGAGGTTTATGTGTGAAAGAGAATATCATATCACGGGGTTTGGATGCACCGGCGAAGTTTGCACCAACTCTCAATGTGAGAAAGGGCAATGCATGGCACCGAAGAGGCTAGCAATGATGGAAGGGTGAGAGTGCGTATAATCCATGGACTTAACATTAGTCATAAAGAACTCACATACTTATTGCAGAAATCTACAAGTCATCAAAAACCAAGCACTACGCGCATGCTCCTAGGGGGATAGATTGGTAGGAAAAGACCATCGCTCGTCCCCGACCGCCACACATAAGGATGACAATCAAATAACACCTCATGTTTCAAATTTGTTACACAACATTTACCATAGGTGCATGCTACGGGACTTGCAAACTTCAACACAAGTATTCGTCAAATTCACAACTACTCAACTAGCACAAATTTGATATCACTATCTCCATATCTCAAAACAATCATCAAGCATCAAACTTCTCTTAGTATTCAATGCACTTATATGAAAGTTTTTATTATATTCCTCTTGGATGCCCATCATATTAGGACTAGTTTCATAACCAAAGCAAATTACCATGCTGTTTAGGACTCTCAAAATAATATAAGTGAATCATGAGAGTTCATCTATTTCTATAAAATAAAACTACCACCATGCTCTAAGAAGATATAAGTGAAGCACTAGAGCAAACAACAAACTACTCTGAAAGATATAAGTGAAGATCAATGAGTAGTCGAATAGTTATGCAGCTATATGAAGACTCTCTAACATTTAAGAATTTCAGATCTTGGTATTTTATTCAAGCAGCAAGCAAAACTAAATAAACTAAAATGACTCTCCAATCAAAACACGTATCATGTGGCAAATAAAAATATAGCTCCAAGTAAAGTTACCGATGAACGAAGATGAAAGAGGGGATGCCTTCCGGGGCATCCCCAAGCTTAGGATTTTGTTTGTCCTTGAATATTACCTTGGGGTGCCTTGGGCATCCCCAAGCTTAGGCTCTTGCCACTCCTTATTCCATAGTCCATCGAATCTTTACCCAAAACTTGAAAAGTTCACAACACAAAACTTAACAGAAAACTCGTAAGCTCTGTTAGTATAAGAAAATAAACCACCACTTAGGTACTGTTGTGAACTTATTATAAATTCATATTGGTGCAATATCTACTGTATTCCAACTTATCTATGGTTCATACCCTCCGATACTACTCATAGATTCATCAAAATAAGCAAACAACACATCAAAAACAGAATCTGTCAAAAACAGAACAGTCTGTAGTAATCTGGATCAAACGTATACTTATGGAACTCATAAAATTCTCAAACAAATTTATGGACGTGAGGAATTTATCTATTAATCATCTGAAAAAAGAATTAACTAAATATCGCTCTCCAGTAAGAAATGGCAGCAGTTCTCGTGAGCGCTAAAGTTTCTGTTTTTTACAACAAGATCAACAAGACTATCCCCAAGTCTTCCCAAAGGTTCTACTTGGCACAAACACTAATTAAACACATAAAACTCAATCATAACTGAGGCTAGATAAATTATTTATTACTAAACAGGAGCAAAAATCAAGGAAAATAAAATAAAATTGGGTTGCCTCCCAACAAGCGCTATCGTTTAACGCCCCTAACTAGGCATGATGATTTCAATGATGCTCACATAAAGGATAAGAATTGTAACATAAAGAGAGCATCATGAAAAATATGACCAGCACATTTAAGTCTAACCCACTTCCTATGCATAGGGATTTTGTGAGCAAACAACTTATGGGAACAAGAATCAACTTGCAAAGGAAGGTAAAACAAGCATAACTTCATAACTTTAAGCACATAGAGAGGAAACTTGATATTATTGCAATTCCTACAAGTATATATTCCTCCATCATAATAATTTTCAGTAGAATCATGAATGAATTCAACAATATAACCATCACATAAAGCATTCTTTTCATGATCTACAAGGATAGAAAATTTATTACTCTCTACACAAGCAAAATTCTTCTCATGAATAATAGTGGGAGCAAACTCAACAAAATAATTATCATGTGAGGCATAATCCAATTGAAAACTAAAATCATGATGAAAAGTTTTATGGATATCATTATTCTTTATAGCATACAATTCATCACAATAATCATCATAGATAGCAACTTTGTTCTCATAATCAATTGGAACCTCTTCTGGAATAGTGGATTCATCACAAAATAAAGTCATGACCTCTCCAAATCCACTTTCATCAATATAATCATCATAAATAGGAGGCATGCTTTCATCATAATAAATTTGCTCATCAAAACTTGGGGGACAAAAAATATTATCTTCATCAAACATAGCTTCCCCAAGCTTGTGGCTTTGCATATCATTAGCATCATGGATATTCAAGGAATTCATACTAACCACATTACAATCATGCTCATCATTCAAATATTTAGTGCCAAAATTTTAATGCATTCTTCTTCTAACACTTTGGCACAATTTTCCTTTCCATCATACTCATGAAAGATATTAAAAAGATGAAGCGTATGAGGCAAATTCAATTCCATATTTTTTTGTAGTTTTCTTTTATAAACTAAACTAGTGCTAAAACAAGAAACAAAAAGATTCGATTGCAAGAATAAAGATATACCTTCAAGCGCTAACTTCCCCGGCAACGGCGCCAGAAAAGAGCTTGATGTCTACTACACAACCTTCTTCTTGTAGACATTGTTGGGCCTCCAAGTGCAGAGGTTTGTAGGACAGTAGCAAATTTCCCTCAAGTGGATGACCTAAGGTTTATCAATCTGTAGGAGGCATAGGATGAAGATGGTCTCTCTCAAGCAACCCCTCAACCAAATAACAAAGAGTCTCTTGTTTCCCCAACACGCCCAATACAATGGTAAATTGTATAGGTGCACTAGTTTGGCGAAGAGATGGTGATACAAGTGGTATATGGATGCTAGATAAAGGTTTTTGTAATCTGAAAAATATAAAAACAGCAAGGTAACGAATGATAAAAGTGAGCGTAAACGGTATTGCAATATGTTGAAACAAGGCCTAGTGTTCATACTTTCACTAGTGCAAGTCCTCTCAACAATAATAACATAATTGGATCATATAACTATCCCTCAACATGCAACAAAGAGTCACTCCAAAGTCACTGAGGGTGTCCTGGATTAGGGGGTCTCCGGACAGCCAGACAGTATCCTTTGGCCGGACTGTTGGACTATGAAGACGCAAGATTGAAGAGTTCCTCTCGTGTCCGGATGGGACTCTACTTGGCGTGGAAGGCAAGCTAGGCAATACGGATATGTATATCTCCTCCTTTGTAACCGACCTTGTGTAACCCTAGACCCCTCCGGTGTCTGTATAAACCGGAGGGTTTTAGTCCATAGGACAACAGACAATCATACCATCGGCTAGCTTCTAGGGTTTAGCCTCTCCGATCTCGTGGTAGATCTACTCTTGTACTACTCATATTATCAAGAATAATCAAGCAGGACGTAGGGTTTTACCTCCATTAAGAGGTCCCAAACCTGGGTAAAACATCGTGTCCCCTGCCTCCTGTTACCATCCGCCTTAGACGCACAGTTCGTGACCCCCCTACCCGAGATCCACCGGTTTTGACACCGACATTGGTGCTTTCATTGAGAGTTCCTCTGTGTCGTCTCCATTAGACTTGATGGCTCCATATATCATCGATAGCGATGCAGTCCAAGGTGAGACTTTTCTCCCCGGACAGATCTTTGTGTTCGGCAGCTTCGCACTGCGGGCCAACTTGCTTGGCCATCTGGAGCAGATCGAAAGCTACGCCCCTGGCCACCAGGTCAGGTTTGGAAGCTTAAACTACACGGCCGACATCCGCGGAGACTTAATCTTCGACGGATTCGAGCCCCTGCCGAGTGCGCCGCACGGTCACGATGAGCATGATTTAGCTCTGCCGTCGGATAGTTTTCAGGAGATCGCACCGGCAACTGCTTCGACCCTCAATTCGGAGCCAATTGCGCCATCCATGGACGGGTGGATAGACCCCGCCACGGAGGTCGTATTCTCAGTGGCAATCGAGCCGAATATCGACCTTACCCTTCACGGGAGCCGTGATGAACTACCGGATCCTTCCCTGGCCACAGACTCCGAACCGCCTGCGCCCGTGCCTGTCGAATCCGACTGGGCGCCGATCATGGGGTTCACCTCCGCGGATATCTTTCAGCACTCGCCTTTCGGCGACATACTGAACTCATTAAGGTCTCTCTCCTTGTCAGGAGAGTCCTGGCCGAACTATGTTCGGCAGGATTGGGATGCGGAGGACGAAGAAATTTGCAGCCCACCCACCACCCACTTAGTAGCCACTGTCGACGATTTGACTGACATGCTCGACTTCGACTTTGAAGACATCGACGGCATGGACGACGATGCAGGAGGCGAACAAGAACCACTGCCCACAGGGCACCAGACAGTATCATATGATATATACATGGTGGGCACACCCAAAGAAGGCAATGGCAACGAGACATTGGAGGATGACCCCTCCAAGAAGCAACCCAGGCGCTGACATCAGCAGCGCCTCTCTAAGTCTCGCCAAAGCAAAAGCGGTGACACCGGCACAGGAGATAATAGCACTCCGAACAGTGCCGAAGACGACAACAATCCCCTCCAACAAGATTTAGGGGAGGAGGATGGAGAAGCCAGCCCTCCCGAGAGAGCAGCAAATGGAGAGGCGGAGGATGATAATTACATGCCTCCCTCCGAAGACGAGGCAAGCCTCGACGATGACGAATTCGTCGTGCCTGAGGATCCTGTCGAACAAGAGCGCTTCAAGTGCCGGCTTATTGCCACGGCAAATAGCCTTAAGAAAAAGCAACAGCAGCTTCAAGCTGATCAAGATTTGCTAGCCAACAGATGGACTGAAGTCCTTGCGGCCGAGGAATATAAACTCGAACGCCCCTCCAAGTGTTACCCAAAGCGTAGGTTGCTACCCCGACTGGAGGAGGAAGCACCAAAACCTACATCCCCAGCGTATGACGCGGCTGATCGGCCACCTCGTGGCCGCGACAGAGAGGCATTTCAGCCAAAAGCTCAGCCCGCACCCCGACGCCCCTCAAATAAAAATGTCAAGGCATGGGGAAATACGCCAGACCTGTGAGACGTATTGGAGGACAAAGCAAAACACACAAGATCGATCTACGGATCGCGGGGGCGCGCCACTATGTGAGACGATAACCGTCACGCCGGATACGGTAGAAGTAAGTCCGGCCGGGCCGAACACAGCGGACAAGACTCATTTGAGCTACGTCGCGATATAGCCTAGTACAGAGGCGCTGCACACCCCCTATGCTTCACAGACGAAGTAATGGATCACCAAATCCCAGAGGGTTTCAAACCCGTAAATATCGAATCATACGACGGCACAACAGATCCTGTGGTATGGATCGAGGACTTCCTCCTGTACATCCAAATTGCCCGCGGTGACGATCTACACGCCATCAAATACCTCCCACTCAAACTCAAAGGACCAGCTCGGCATTGGCTCAACAGCTTGCGAGCAGAATCCATTGGCTGTTGGGAAGATCTGGAAGCTGCATTCCTCGACAACTTCCAGGGCACTTATGTGCGACCACCAGATGCCGATGACTTGAGCCCCATAATCCCGCAGCCAGAGGAATCGGCCAGGAAATTCTGGACACGGTTCCTAACAAAGAAAAATCAAATCGTCGACTGTCCGGATGCAGAGGCCCTAGCAGCTTTTAAGCACAACATCCGCGATGAGTGGCTCGCCCGACACCTTGGCCAGGAAAAGCCGAAATCTATGTCAGCCCTCACGACACTCATGACCCGCCTTTGCGCGGGAGAAGACAGCTGGTTGGCTTGCAGCAATAACATATCAAAGAACCATGGTACTTCGGATACCAAGGATGGCAATGGTAGGTCACGTCGCAACAAACACAAGCGCCGCATTAATAGCGACAATACCGAGGATACGTCAGTCAATGCCAGATTCAAAGGCTCTAAACCCGGTCAGCGGAAAAAGCCATTCAAAAGAAGCACTCCGGGCCCATCCAGTTTGGACCGTATACTCGATCGCTCGTGTCAAATACACGGCACCCCCGACAAGCCAGCCAACCACACCAACAGGGATTGTTGGGTGTTCAAGCAGGCCGGCAAGTTAAATGCCGAAAACAAAGATAAGGGGTCACATAGCGATGACGAGGAGGAGCCCCAGCAGCCGAACACCGAAGGATAAAAGAGGTTCCCCCACAAGTGCGGACGGTGAACATGATATACGCAACCCACATCCCCAAGAGGGAACGGAAGCGTGCATTAAGGGACGTATATGCATTGGAGCCAGTCGCCCCAAAGTTCAACCCATGCTCCTCTTGTCCGATCACCTTCGATCCCAGGGACCACCCCACCAGTATCCGTCATGGCGGATTCGCCGCACTGGTCCTAGACCCAATCATTGACGGATTTCACCTCACCCGAGTCCTTATGGATGGCGGCAGCAGCCTGAACCTGCTTTATCAGGACACAGTGCGCAAAATGGGTATAGACCCCTCAAGGATCAAACCCACAAAAACGACCTTGAAAGGCGTCATACCAGGTGTCGAGGCCCATTGCACAGGCTCAGTCACACTAGAAGTGGTCTTCGGATCCCTGGATAACTTCCGAAGCGAGGAGTTAATCTTCTATATAGTCTCGTTCTGCAGTGGCTATCATGCACTGCTCGGGCGAAACGCATTTGTGAGATTCAATGCGGTACCGCATTATGCATACCTCAAGCTCAAGATGCCAGGACCTCAGGGGTCATCACAGTCAATGGAAACACAGAGCGCTCTCTCCGCACGGAGGAGCACACTGCGGCCCTCGCAGCAGAAGCGCAAAGCAGCCTCTTAAGGCAATCCACCAGTTCGGCGATTAAAGACCCGGACACCTTCAAGCGCACCTGGAGTAATCGGCAACAAGACCGCCTGGCACGTTCCGAGCTCGCATAGCAATGCGGCCCCCGCCCCAGCACGATCCAAACGGCGAAATCCGTGCCACACGTACACAATTACCCATTGAAAATACCATGGGCACATGTGGGGAGGGGGGCACGACTACGGCACGCACCAAGACGTGGCTCAACCGCACTAGGGGCTCCCCGCTTTGTTATTTTTCGCTCTTTCAGGAATTTAATCACTGGAAACCCTGTCCGGCAGTATGATTGCCGGACACATGATGCAGCAACCAAGGAGGCAGAAAGCTACGTCGCACCACTGAACTCCCAGGTGGATTCCGATAACGAGTGAAATACTTGCTTTAAATACCATTCCTCAGCTTGCCTTTGAAGGGGACATGTAAAATAGTCCTACTTTCTGCTTATCGCACTACTTGTATCATTCTGCTTTAACGCGCCTTTTTGAATAAACAATGCATAGCACTAGACAATTATCGCATTCTCTATTCTTCTTTATATATATATATATATGTTCATTCATGACATCCAGCACCCGTACACTCTGGTACGACCAATACGCTAGGGGCTTAAGCATACCCCATAATACGGCGAGGGAAGTCCAAACACTTTTGATAGTGCGGCACCCCGAACTTATAGCATTATATGCATCAGCTCCGAATCATGTCTTGGGTCAATAGTTCGGTTTGCCCAGCTCCCATGTTTTGGTACCTTACGTTCCGCTATATCGTCTAAGGTAGCACTGGGAGAACTACTGCGATTGTGCCCCGGTTTAGCTGGGCTAAGCACCTCAGCAGAGAAAGCTAAAACTGACTATCATGATAAGGCGAGAGCTGGTCGCTGTTCAAGAGGTTTCGAGTCCTTAAAGACTTATGCCGCTTAGAGCGAGGAGTCGGCTTTGTCCGGCTTAAGGCGTGTATAGCGCCCCGAATTCGGCCTTCCGAATACTAGGGGCTTCTCCAAAATTTAAAATCACAGAATTCTATGGCTAATTGAGAGTGATAAAGCATTATAGTCCGATTGCCTTGTTCGTTGTGCTGAGCACCTCCCTCGAAGGACCCAAAAATGGGAAAAAGAGTGCTCAGGTTTATCCCGAACACCCCAGCACTCGTGGCATGGGGGCAGAAGCCGACGACTAGCCATCTATCAGATTTGATAAACAAATGAACAGAAGGTAATATTTTAAATTCAAATAAGCGTTGCATAGCGCATATGAACAAGTTTTCATAATACAGGATCACACGAGCAAGTTCATTCAAATATTACATCTTTCGCACACTCATCCGCTACAATACGGGCACCCTTCAAGACACCCTCATAATACATCTCGGGGTGGCGATGCTCCTTGCCCTGCGGCAGCCCCTCCTTCACCAGCTTCTCGGTGTCCATCTTGGCCCAGTGCACCTTTGCACGGGCAAAAGCCCGGCGGGCACCTTCGATACAGATGGATCGCTTGATGACTTCCAGCCGTGGGCAGGCATCCACAAGCCGCCTCACTAGGCCGAAGTAGGTGTTGGGAATGGAGTCGCCAGGCCATATCCGGACTATAAAGCCCTTCATGGCCTGTTCGGCCGCCTTGTGCAGCTCGACCAGTTGCTTCAGCTGGTCACTCATAGGCATCGGGTGTTCGGTCCCAATATACTGAGACCAGAACAACTTCTCCGTCGAGCTTCCCTCCTCGGCCTGGTAATACTTCGTGGCATCCGACACGCTGCGGGGCAAATCTGCGAATGCTCCTGGAGAGCTCTGGACTCGGGTAAGTAACAAGTAATTCACTTTCACATGCTTGCTTTGCATATTGAATGCCTTACCCACCGCTATCTTCCTCATCGCCTCAATTTCCTGGAGGGCCTTTTGGGCTTCGGCCTTGGCATGCTTTGTTCTCTCGAGGGCCGCGGCAAGCTCGGACTCTCGCGTCTTCGAGTCAAGCTCCAAAGCCTCGTGCTTCTTCACGAGAGCCTGGAGCTCTTGCTGCACCTCGCCCACCCGTGCCTCTTTCCTTTCCCGCTCGGTGCGCTCCTTGGCCGCTTTGTCTTCGGCCTCGGACACCGCTTGCTTCAGGGTCGCCACTTCGGTCGTGGCCCCTCGCACATTCATGATGATCCTGTCATTTCGCAACCACATTTTCTTTTATATATAGACAAGGTATTACTTACCTTTGTTCTCCTCGAGCTGGCTAGGCTCTTTCTCGGACCCCTCGAGGCCCCGCTTTAGTGCGGCGACCTCCGCAGTCAGTGCGGCAGAGGTCAGCAGCGAAGCCTGCGTACGCATACAGACATACTTATATTAGACTCCTGCAGATATTATTGATCCTCTATTCGGCTTTTCTTTGTGAACACCAAACAGAGCATCAGGGGCTACTGTCTATGCGGTAATATTTTTCCAACATTTTAAATACTTACCTCAAAGCCTATTAGAAGGCTGGCACAGGCTTTAGTCAGTCCGCTCTTGGCAGACTGAACCTTCTTGATCACCGCACTCATAATAGTGCGGTGCTCTTTGTTGATGGAAGCGCCGCGAAGCGCTCCCAGCAGGTTGTCCGGTGCCTCTGGATGGACGGAGGTCACCGGCACGGGCGTCTTGCCCCTTTTGGAAGGGGGCCGCCTGCTCGAGTCTGGAACCACTGGAGGTTCCGGTGCGGTGTTCGGCTGAGGGCCGAACTTGGAGCCCCCGGGAGCCTTGCTCCCTTTACTCCTGGAGTCCGGAAGGTCGCCTTGAGGCGCCTCCGGGACTGTCTCCCCCGGCTCGGTGCCCCTTGAGACAATACCTCGGCATTGTCCGTAGGGCAAGGGGAGGAGGCGGTTGGAAGTGTATCACTATTCATGTCCAACGAGTCCAAGGAACCGTCCGACGATGATACATCGATACGGGCTTGGGGCGGACTGCATAATCATATTCGACGTTAGGAGAAGCAGTGCGACAAAGGTATACCATGAGTTACTCTGGTATCCGAATACTTACGACTTCGCCAGGGGCTTGGGCCAGAGCAGCCACTCGTCTTCGCCGTCGGAGGCGGTGGTGGAGCAGCCCGGAAGGAGAGTCCTTCCCTTCTTGGACCCTTTGGCCTGCTCGGTTGGGGCGACCTTCCTTTTCTTGTCTCCCCCGGCTGGAGGGGGAGAATCTTCATCATCCTTCTCCTTGTTTTCACGGGAGGAGGGTGTCTTCGTGTTATCGGATGATGAGTCCGATACCACCTGGCGCCGGGAACTCTTTCGGGTTCCCTTGGCCTTCTTCTTGGTCTTGTCCGGCACCTCATAAGGACCCGGAGTCTACATCTCCGTCAGGAGAGCGTCCGCAGGGTCTTCGGGCAAAGGGGCGGGACAGTTGATCTACTCCGATGTCTCTACCCAGTCCTGTCAAAGGCATGGGAGCTCAGACCCCGCACATGGTTAAGCTATGGGAAATAAATACCCTACCAGATGTACAGAACTTACCGGATTCGCATGGCGCTTCGCGCTTAGCCCGCGGTCCTCGGTAAGAGAAGGAGGGACCTCGGTGCCCTTGAACAGCACCCTCCAGACGTCTTTATGCGTCGTGTCGAAGAGCTCGCTGAGAGTCTGGTGCTGGGCCGGGTCGAACTCCCATAAGTTGAAGTCCCGTTGTTGACACGGGAGGATCCAGTGGAAGAGCATGACCTGGACTATGTTGACAAGCTTAAGTTTCTTGCTTGTCATGTTCTGGATACACTTCTGGAGTCCGTCCAGCTCCACTGATGAACCCCAGGACAGGCCCTTCTCCTTCCAAGAAGTGAGCCGCGTGGGGATTCCGGATCGAAACTCGGGGGCCGCCACCCAGTTGGTGTCGCGCGGCTCGGTGATGTAGAACCACCCCGATTGCCACCCCTTTATGGTCTCAACGAAGGAGCCCTCAAGCCATATAACGTTGGGCATCTTGCCCACCATGCCTCCACCGCATTCCGCTTGTTGCCCACCCACCACCTTCGGCTTGATATTGAAGGTCTTCAGCCACAAGCCGAAGTGGGGCCGGATGCGGATGAAGGCCTCGCACACGACAATGAACGCCGAGATGTTGAGGATGAAGTTCAGGGCCAGATCATGAAAGTCCAGCCCATAATAGAACATGAGGCCGCAGACAAATGGATGGAGGGGAAACCCTAGTCCACGGACAAAGTTGGGGAGGAAAACCACCCTTTCGTGAGGTTCTGGTGTAGGGATGACCTGCCCCATGGTTGGCAGCCGGTGCACGATATCCGCGGCTAAGTATCCGGATCCAGGTAGCTTTTTGATGTGTCCCTCCATGACGGAGGAGGCCATACACTGGCCTCCCGCTCCTGACATGTTTGGAGAGAGTTGAGGAGAAGGATGTGGACTTGGGCGTTGGAGCTCGAGTGCACGATAATGGATGAGCAAGGAGGAAGAAGGCATGGGAAGAAAAAGGTGAGATCTTATCCCTTTGTAAGGGCGGACTAAACTATGCGCCCCCACCAGCCTCGTAAAACTCACTTATCCCCCAAGCGCCGTAATTGATGGCGCGGTTGTGTTACCCATGTCCGTATTGATGAGAATCCCGTAATAAGGGGAACACGATCTCTGCTTTGACAAGACGTGTCAAGAAACCGCCTCGCGTTATGTGCGGGGCTGGTTAAAGAAAAACGGTTCGAATAATTACCGGGCCATGGCATGATGTCATGCTGCCAAAATGTGTCAGCAGATTAGATTTGTGGAAATATTATTCTCTCTACGGTGGTATGTGGAACTTATTTTGCAAGGTCGGACACTACCTTGTATTCAAACTCTTCTATGGTGTATTCGGAGGAGGAACCCGCCTTGCAATGCCGAAGACAACACTGCGCGCCGGACTGATCGTCATTGAAGCCTGGTTCAGGGGCTACTGAGGGAGTCCTGGATTAGGGGGTCTCCGGACAGCCGGACTGTATCCTTTGGCCGGACTATTGGACTATGAAGACGCAAGATTGAAGAGTTCCTCCCGTGTCCGGATGGGACTCTACTTGGCGCGGAAGGCAAGCTAGGCAATACGGATATGTATATCTCCTCCTTTGTAACCGACCTTGTGTAACCCTAGCCCCCTCCGGTGTCTATATAAACTGGAGGGTTTTAGTCCATAGGACAACATACAATCATACCATAGGCTAGCTTCTAGGGTTTAGCCTCTCCGATCTCGTGGTAGATCTACTCTTGTACTACTCATATTATCAAGAATAATCAAGCAAGACGTAGGGTTTTACCTCCATCAAGAGGGCCCGAAGCTGGGTAAAACATCGTGTCCCCTGCCTCCTGTTACCATCCGCCTTAGACACAGAGTTCGGGACCTCCTACCCGAGATCTGCCGGTTTTGACACCGACAGTCACTAATAGCGGAGAACAAATGAAGAGATTATGGTAGGGTATGAAACCACCTCAAAGTTATTCTTTCCAATCAATCCGTTGGGCTATTCCTATAAGTGTCACAAACAGCCCTAGAGTTCGTACTAGAATAACACCTTAAGACACAAATCAACCAAAACCCTAATGTCACCTAGATACTCCAATGTCACCTCAAGTATCCGTGGGTATGATTATACGATATGCATCACACAATGTCAGATTCATCTATTCAACCAACACATAGGACCTCAAAGAGTGCCCCAAAGTTTCTACCGGAGAATCACGACAAAAACGTGTGCCAACCCTATGCATAGGTTCATGGGCGGAACTCGCAAGTTGACCACTAAAACATACATCAAGTGAATCACGTGGTATCCCATTGTCACCACAGATACGCACGGCAAGACATTCATCAAGTGTTCTCAAATCTTTAAAGACTCAATCCAATAAGATAACTTCAAACGGGAAACTCAATCCATTACAAGAGAGTAGAGGGGGAGAAACATCATAAGATCCAACTATAATAGCAAAGCTCGTGCTACATCAAGATCGTGCCAAATCAAGAACACGAGAGAGAGAGAGAGAGAGATCAAACACATAGCTACTGGTACATACCCTCAGCCCCGAGGGAGAACTCCTCCCTCCTCGTCATGGAGAGCACCGGGATGATGAACATGGCCAGCGGAGAGGAGTTTCCCTCTCCGACAGGGTGCCGGAACGGGTCTAGATTGGCTTTCGGTGGCTACGGAGGCTTCTGGCAGTGTAACTCCCGATCTATTGTGCTCCCCAATCGTTTTAGGGTATATGGATATATATATAGGAGGAAAAAGTACGTTAGGGGAGCCACGAGGGGCCCACGAGGGTGGAGGGCGCGCCCAGGGGGGTGGGTGCACCCCCTACCTCGTGGATTCGTCGAAGCTTCCTTGACGTGGACTCGAAGTCTCCCGGGTTGCTTTCCTTCCAAAAATAAGTTCTGTGAAGTTTCAGGTCAATTGGACTCCGTTTGATTTTCCTTTTCTCCGATACTCTAAAACAAGGAAAAAACATAAACTAGCACTGGGCTCTAGGTTAATAGGTTAGTCCCAAAAATCATGTAAAATAGCATATAAATGCATATAAAACATCCAAGGTTGATAATATAATAGCATGGAACGATCAAAAATTATAGATACGTTGGAGACGTATCATCCTCCTCCACACATATACCAGCCATTGTACCTCTATAGTTAATTAGGCCTCCCCCCACCACACACCGATAGTCGAGCTGTTGGTAGGTATCCATGCCACAGAGACAAACTTCACCTGTCCGCTCTCACGTTCCAGTAGGCCAGCCACTCTATATCTTTGACGTGGGCACACACAAATTCGATGGCACTCTTTATCGATCGCGCGCGCGCACACACACACATCATCCCTCTCTTCGATTCTATGGACACCTCAAGCCGATGATACCTCCACTCTCTTCTCGTGGATCGCCCCCTCTATATATATGATATATCCATGACTCTATTTCACACACATTGCATATGTTACATTTTTTTATTGACCCCACCCCCCAAAAAAACTCTCACGAACCCACACACTATATCTCTCTACGTTTGTATCTCCTTCACACAACCCCACGTAGGTGGTGTACACATACAAGAAGAGAATAGGTGCACCGTGCACGTACTCACGCTTCGTGCATAGCCACACCCGCGCGGGTACAAGGTGGAGCTCATTTCTGTACGAAATGGCAGCCCACGTGCTAATTTTAACGCGTGTAGCGGTTGTTTATCTATGGAGGTCGTGTACCACGCGTGGTTTGTCTCTCTTTAGAGTATCTCATAATGGAGCCTGCCTGCTTGGTTTGTCTCTTCAGAGTATCTCACACAAGGCTGCGGTGGCCTCTCTCTGTCTCTCTCTCTCACCGTTGGTCACTGATCTGGCCGCATCCCGTCCGCCGGCGGAAAGGGAGGACGTGCATCGTTTCTCCGTTCGACGGCACCGAGGCAGCACGTCCCGATACGCGGAACACGCCGTTCTCTCTGACCAAGCTCCGGCGTGGTAGGGCCTACGCCACCTGCTCTCTGCCGCAGTATGGGAAGATTCCGCCCGCCGCCGCTCACCTAGTTACATCCCGAAGATCTCCAGGTATCCCCTCCGGCCTTGCTCCACTGCCCGTCTTCCCACGTCGCTGCATGTGGATCTTCCATAGTTCTTTGCCCAAAACGTAGCTCGTCCGGCGTACTTTCCATATTGCAATCTCGTCCTCACACCATTTTAGACAAACACAACCGTGTTGTTATCTTCCCTTAGGACAAGGAATATGCTTCTTTTTTGTCGTCGCATGTGTCCTCAACTGTTATTGGCTAGTAATTGTTTCCTTTCTACCTCTTTTTTGCAAACAGGGCTATCCATTTCACCTCGTTGCTATCGCGACCTTTTGGTGAACTGCACAAATCACTTTTTTCTTAAGAGTGTTTTATGCAGTTCTGCCAAAATGTCACACAGGCAACGTCTCTACATTTCATTGCGACTGCACAAAGGGAGATTGGTTTTGCTCTATCCTCCTCATCCAACTCTGAGCCTAATCTTCTCCAACTAGTTAGTCTTAAGAGAGACTGCAAAGGTGACCGACTTCTATTTGTGTGTTTATTGTTTCATCAGCAGTCCTCTATTATCGTAATCACACTTAATATCTTTGGAACAGGGACGCTGAGCTCTATTTTAGTGGAACTGCACAAAATGATCGGAATTTTGCATGCTCCAGACAGCTACTTTTTTCCCAACATGCCTTGTTGATTTAGACAGAGCTAGGGGGATGTTGCTGCCAATGAAAGCATGGATCGATTTTAATTTAACACCTTCTCACAACTTTGTCTTCAGTTGTGATGTAAATATTAGTTCTCATTAGCAAGGAAGTTAGTTTTTTATTGTTTCCGAATGAGCATCGATGGCAAGACACACAAAACAAAAGCTGAAAACTCACACCATTGTACTATTTCATGTCGTTGGAAAATTATTTGTATAGTACATCAATTATGTAAACAAATGTTGGAAGATTGATAGCATTGCCAGAATCCTCTTCGGCATCCGTGTCCATGTGCCATGCACAAAATTATACTTCTTCGTTCCTAAATATTTGTCATTTTACAAATTTCAAATGGGCATATTTTAGAGTGTAGATTCACTCATTTTGCTTCGTATGTGTACTCCCTCCGTTCCTAAATATTTGTCTTTCTAGAGATTTCAACAAGTGACTACATACGGAGCAAAATGAGTGAATCTACACTCTAAAATACGTCTATATACTTCCTTACATAGTAGTCCATTTGAATCTCTAAAAATACAAATATTTGAGTAGTCACTCGTTGAAATCTCTAGAAAGACAAATACTCCGGAGTATATTTAAGAACCGAGGGGGTAGTGCACAGCCGCATGGGAGACTCTGACCGGTCATTGCGCCGCATTAATAGTGAGTAATGAGCAGTCAAATCATAAGCCCGACCTTTCCCACTGTAAGTTGCTCGGAAGAAGCAACCATCAATACGCTCTTCTTTGAATCCGTTCATACTACTCCATCCGTCATTGTTTATAGAGCGCGCTTCAGAAAAAGATAAAATCTCTGGGACCAAGGCGACTAGAGATCGACCTGAAAAAAGCATTAGTAGTTATAGTACGACGTCTATTACTAGAGGAAATAATGCGTACACACATGCATGCAGTGCTTCCACCCCGGGTACACGCATGCATGCACTTACTCCACTCCGTAGTACTACATCGAGAGAAAATTACGGTTACCACGCCCTAATTAATTGAGCATTAAACCAAACGCGTCTAAAGTCTCTCTGGTGGTGGAAATGCATTGAGAGAAATGCATCATAATGAAGCGCGCCCTGTAAACTGTGATGGAGGGAGGAGTAGTATGAAGGTGCAAAACCAAGTACGCGTATGGCCGGATGGTCAACGCACCTCCTCTTGGCATATCATTAACATGTGGGACCGGAGTGTGAGCAAACCGATCTCAATTGATGGCAAAATGGCCACCCCGACATTCCTTGAGAGAGACGAGGAGCGAGAACACACAAACGGGATCGCACAGAGGCCAAGATATATTCGAGCATTGTTGATCGATATCATCATTACATGTTGGGCTGCCGTTTTCCGCCCTTCTCCGGAATAAATGTGTACTTTATCAGAGATTAAAAAAATAAGAGTACAGAGGCTCCACCATGTGGTTCTAGTAGTAGTACTACTCGTACTACTAAACCTTGCGCTTGGCTCTTCGCCTCTTCGTGAAGTCGAACAATGATGGTACTCCGCATGTTCGATACTACAGTGTATGCCTCTAGCAATCGGACACCGAATGAACTGATGCATGTCCACCGCCTGGGCGAGGGTACGTTGCATTAGTCAAAAGGCGTAAGCAAGCTTCACCTTGTCCTACAAGCTTCTCCTCGTTCTGTGAGTTGACGGGACACACCAACAAGTAGTGCTAGTCCATACTCCCTCCTTTTCGGTCAAGATGGCTTAATCTTTTTTGCGGGTAAATGAGAGAGCTTTATTCATATATAAGCATTCTTAGGACGATCAGCCAAGACACTGGTCACTAGGAAGCGAGGTAGCCCGCAAAAAAAAGAAGTAGGAACCGAGGTGTTTCATCAAGCTAGCTCTCGGCCAGATTCAAAGTGCAGCAAGCACAGTTCGCACAAAGATGCGCCGCAAGGTATGCTGACCTATTTACATGCTGAATAACAAAAAAGAGAAAATAATACCGAGCGCTCCTGTTTGTAATAGGATATGAGCCAGAATTAAGCAAGAATTGTGGCGAGTGTTCCATGCAATCAACTTCCATCATCACATGTGAGAACCCTCGAAGAGAACCAAATGTGTTGAAGATTGCTTTATCACATTTTAAAAATATAATAAGAGTGCAGACGCTCCTCCATCCGGTTCCTAGTACTACCTCTATAGACTATAGTAGTAGTACTAGTACTAGTAAACTTTGCGCTTGGTTGTTCGCCTCTTCGAGAAGTGCAACCATAATAGTACTACTAGTATAGTGTATGCTTCTGGCAATCTGACACTGAATTAACTGTTGCACATCCACCGCCTGAGTGAAGGATAGCTTGCATTAGTCAAAAGTTTCTCGTTGTCCTGCGAGCCACCGCGCGCAAGCTTCTCCCGTCCTACAAGCTTCTCCTCGTTCGGCAAGTTGACGGGACACAACAAAGTAATGCTAGTCCATACTGCCTCCTCTCTGGTTAATATGCCTTAATTTCAAACAAGATAAATACACTGTCTATCACTGTATAATTGTAAAAATACGGTCAGTGGACTTCATAATACGCTCATTGCGCTCAATATATACATTTTACGGTGTTTATACGGTCACTAGCTCACCCTGGCTGAGTATGTGTGTGCATGCACATGTAGGTTGAGCACTTGAGCGTGACCGTGTGTGTTCCGTCGTGTGCTCGGACATGCATGCATTAGGGCGTCGCGCACGTTTTTGCGTCCATGTGTACGTGTGACTGTTGCATACACATAGGGGGAGTACGTGTAGGGGCCACTAAAGGAGCAGTCAAATCACATAGTAAGTTAGTCGGAAGAAGCAACCATCCTTTCACTCTTCAATGACACGTACGCAATATAAAATGGTTGATATGGAGAGAAAAAGAAAACCACTATATATACACTAGGAGGAGCCTAAGCTACAAGCCTGCTTGCTTGGGTTGCTCTCTTCACAAGCATAGAATGACCGTGGCCACACCGCTGGTCACATACCCGGCCTGATCCCGCAGCTGGGGGAAGGGAACAATGTTGTGCGTAGACGCGGTCGACATCAGCGAGGGAGAAAATCCACAGTCGGTGCGTCCCAATCGGGGGTCACCGCGGTATGGGCCGATGCCTCGTCCCAACCGCCCTTCTAGCTACAGCCTGACGTCCCAGGTAGTCCATCTTCCTTTTGGAGCCGGCTTGCTCCACTGCCGCAGCTCCTCACGTAGCTCCATCTCCATGTCGCTTTGTTGGTCGAAAAGGAATGAAAATGGAGTGGAAAGTTTCCGTTTTCCGGAGAAAAAATGGAAACAGAGAGAAACCAACATTTCGTTTCGTTGGATCGCGCCATCGAGCAAAACAAACGTTTAAATCACGTCTATCGCATTCGTGTCTCACCCTCCTCCAAGGCTCGACCCCACACGGTCGCTCGACATGCCACTCACCGCAAACCGAGTATACGATAACTTACCTGTCTGCTTGTCGCTGGATCGCGCCATGGAGTACTAGTACTATTGGAAGAGATTGACGAGTTGGGGTGGACAACTAGCTGTAGCACGGACTCCCAAGAACTTTGTACATGCATGTTGTGGCCGGCTATTGCGACCATTGAACGCGGAGCAGTAGCGTGCACCGGGAAGCGGCGCAGGCGACGCTCTCTCGGCCGGCGCGCCGCTTCAATGCCGGCGCCAGTGAGAGGTCGCGTCCTCTCTAGCCGGCCATGAATGTGGCACTGACCGTTTCGGGCGGGAAGCACGCGCAGGTGATGAAGAGGGTTCGGGTTGGTGAGGAGCGGCCGTGGTAGCGGTCCGGACGCCCGCAAACAAGAGATGTTGTACGTTAATATTGCCGTGTATATAATTAACAACGTAAATAATGTGCTAGGTGGACAAATATGATTGGAGATGGAGATGGAAATGGAATTTTATGTAAACACGAATATGCATACGTCTATGTCTATGTGTGTGTGCGCGACGACTCTTGATACATCTCCAACGTATCTATAATTTTTGATTGTTCCATGCTATTATATTATCAACCTTGGATGTTTTGTATGCATTTATATGCTATTTTATATGATTTTTGGGACTAACCTATTAATCTAGATCCCAGTGCTAGTTTTTGTTTTTTTCCTTGTTTTAGAGCATCACAAAAAAGGAAAATCAAACGGAGTCCAATTGACCTGAAACTTCACGGAACTTAATTTTGGACCAGAAGAAGCCCATGAAGTATCGGAGTTGGACCAGGAGAGTCCCGGGCTGCCCACGAGTGTGGGGGGCGGGCCCACCCCCCTGGGCGCCCCCTGCCTCGTGGACAGCCCAGAGGTCCACCAACGTACTTCTTCCTCCTATATATACCCATATACCATAAAAACTTCGGAGAGCACAATAGATTGGGAGTTCCACTGCCAGAAGCCTCCGTAGCCACCAAAAACCAATCTAGACCCATTTCGGCACCCTACCGGAGGGGGGATCCCTCTCCGGTGGCCATCTTCATCATCCCGGTGCTCTCCATGACGAGGAGGGAGTAGTTCTCCCTCGGGGCTGAGGGTATGTACCAGTAGCTATGTGTTTGATCTCTCTCTCTCTCTCTCTCTCTCTCTCTCTCTCTCGTGTTCTTGAGGTGGTGCGATCTTGATGTATCGCGAGCTTTGCTATTATAGTTGGATCTTATGATGTTTCTCCCCCTCTACTCTCTTGTAGTGGATTGAGTTTTCCCTATGAAGTTATCTTATCGGATTGAGTCTTTAAGGATTTGAGAACACTTGATGTATGTCTTGCATGGGATACCTGTGGTGACAATGGGGTATTCTATTGATCTACTTGATGTATGTTTTGGTGATCAACTTGTGGGTTCCGTGACCTTGGGAATCTATGCATAGGGGTTGGCAGACGTTTTCGTCTTGACTCTCCGGTAGAATCTTTGGGGCACTCTTTGAAGTTCTATGTGTTGGTTGAATAGATGAATCTGAGATTGTGTGATGCATATCGTCTAATCATACCCACGGATACTTGAGGTGACATTGGAGTATCTAGGCGACATTAGGATTTTGGTTGATTTGTGTCTTAAGGTGTTATTCTAGTACGAACTCTAGGGCTGTTTGTGACACTTATAGGAATAGCCCAACGGATTGATTGGAAAGAATAACTTTGAGGTGGTTTCATACCCTACCATAATCTCTTCGTTTGTTCTCCGCTATTAGTGGCTTTGGAGTGACTCTTTGTTGCATGTTGGCCTTGTTTCAACGCATTGCAATACCGTTTACGCTCACTTTTATCATTAGTTACCTTGCTGTTTATATATTTTTAGATTACAAAAACCTATATCTACTATCCATATACCACTTGTATCACCATCTCTTCGCCGAACTAGTGCACCTATACAATTTACCATTGTATTGGGTGTGTTGGGGACACAAGAGACTCTTTGTTATTTGGTTGCAGGGTTGCTTGAGAGAGACCATCTTCATCCTACGCCTCCTACGGATTGATAAACCTTAGGTCATCCACTTGAGGGAAATTTGCTACTGTCCTACAAACCTCTGCACTTTGAGGCCCAACAACGGCTACAAGAAGAAGGTTGTGTAGTAGACATCAACTCTCGCGACCTGGAAGCGGGGGCGTGTTTTTATCGAGTTTTCTTTCTTGGTACGTTAAATAATTGTCCGCCAGTTTTCACTTCTTTTTTCTGGGAACGCATGTATTCTATTTAAAACCACTGCTATGGAGAGATTGTTTTACTCCATTATAGCCTCTTGTTTGATAGAATTTCTCACATCTCGCTCTCTCACCCTCTCCATATCAAAACAAGATGACAGTGTCCACACTATCTCTCTCCTCACTGGTGGTCACAGATCCGGTCGAATCCCGTCCGCTACGGGAGGTTAGGAGGTGCAGAGTTGACGTTGTCACCGTCGGCGATGGAGGAAGACGATGTGCACCGTCCTCTCGGAGCCGGTGCTGGCATGGACGAAGCTCCTCCGTGCCCTTGTTCGTTGCCGTCGTGTGGGCAGATCCCGCCCGCCTGCCTAAGCGACATCTCGTCCACCTGAGGTATAACTTCTTGTACTGGTCCAGCTCCCCAGGTCGCTACATGCGGGTTTTCTTCTATGCGACTAATCACCAGCTCCCCATGTATAGTAGCTAGGGTTCGTTGGCTGTTCCAAGATCACCTACTATTATAGAGGAAATGCCACTTGAAAATCTGTCCTAATTTATGCCTCGGTGGAGGTATACATTTTGTTTCGACAAGAAGTGTCATTGTCCATGTGCTCCTATTGCTGCTGCTAATCTAATACTATCACTGGTTAAATGAAGAAATGCTTTTTTTCTCTTGGGTATCCTGGTTTAGTTCCCATCAAGATAATCATGATGCTTCTGTTTGTTGGTGTACTTTTCATAATTCTTATTGACAATTGAGATGTCGTTGTTAATCTTGTAAAACAAAGTAATAACACTATATCCCTTTTTATATTTTTGGAAACAGCGATGCGTATCTCCATACCCGGGCATGTCTTCCTCAATTTTAGTGGAACTGCACAAAATTGGATGGCCATTGTTGTTCCGCCTTACTGTCCTCTGACACGTTGTTCTTCCTTCCTCAAGCTTGACTACTGAGAAGAAACAAACCACAGTGAGGATTTGTCGAACTTCATAGGCGCCTAACCCAAACTTGATGCCAAATGGATGATGCATCACCACGATGACCTATCGATGCTCATGGTTGCGCCTCATGGTTGCATCGGCTGGTGAAGCTGATGGATTTTCAATGAGCTGTCTTCCATCAGTGCTCTTTGCTTGTTACCCACAAAGATGATATCCTTCGTCAGTTCACCTTGGTTGCAATCCACTGCCAGCTGCGCTTTTCTCTTTCACCCAGCGCCTGTGCGGGAGGGCCACCGACCCCTTCTTCCTCGCTACCGTATGTAGTGTGGGCAGATCTGACCTCCTGCCACACGCCTTGCCATATCCAGACGACCCTAAGGTATAAGTTTCTTTGAAACCGTCATTGGTCTAGCTGCATGCTGATCTTTTTCGATTCTGTAGTCGAATCTAGGTCTTGGTTCAAAGAGTAAAGAAGGGTGCGGTGGGGTGGAGCATGAATCTAGGACGTGGTTCAATGAGAAAAGGAGGGAGGGATAGTAGTATAGACTAGCTATCCAGCCGCTTTGTTGGTCGAAAAGGGAAAAATGGGTAACCCCGTACACACATCTGTAAGGAACCCAACTCTTTGTTGAAAAGGGAAAAAACTGGGGTGTCGGGTAGTTTGTGCAGGACTAGATTTGCTGCCCTCACATCGGAAAAAGTTTCAAAGAGAACAAATATGGGACCAACGCAGATATGATGCTTGGCTACATACTCTGTATCACCCATTTATACGCGTGGACGCACATGGTGCTGCCATGTCCCATGTCCCATCCACATGATCGTGCAGTGTGTTTTGAGATGTTGTGCTACTTGTATTGGTACTGTTTTAAATAAATGTTAAATTGAAGCTATTTTATTTTAAGCAATGCCACTCAAAGAATTAACTACTGATATATTTTAAGAGAATTTCTCTGTTAATATGAATCAATGCAACCGTTTTAGAAATTCTACTGTCCTATACTTTGTTTTCCATCAAGATAAGGTAGATGCTTCTTTTTCTGGCTAAATGTTTCATCCTCCTTTATTGGCAGTAATTGTTTCCTTTTTTGCCTCTCTTAAATCAGGGATATCTATTCAACTTGTTGCTATAGCAAACTTAAATGTCTCACCGGCGACTTCACTTAATTTCAGAGTAACTGCACAAAACGAGATTGGATTTCCCATTCGTGTTGGCAGATCTGTACGTGATCTTGTGTGCGTCATGACAGGTTGGTACTTGCCTTCATCCACATGATCGTGCAATGTGTTTTGAGATGTTGTGCTACTTGTATTGGTACTATTTTAAATAAATGTTGAATTGAAGCTATTGTATTGCTATCTTTTCCCATTAAGTAGTGAAAAAAATGGGACCAACCCAGACATTATGGTTGTTGCTTTGTTACAACAAACTCTGCATCACCCCCTTTATAAGTAGATGGAAGCACATGTTGTTGTTGCGCCCACTCTCCCCTGGAACTGTTTATGCTTTTTGTTAATCTAATGCCGCTGGTAAAATTAAGCAATGCCACTCTCAGAATTAACTGCTGAATCTTATTTCGAAACTGCAACACTTGTTAGGGATTGGCGGGATTACCATTTTTGTGGTCGCATGTTTCATCCTCCTTTATTGGCCAGTAATTGATTCCTTTTTTGCCTCTGTTAAAACAGGGATATCTATTCAACTTGTTGCTACTGCGACATTTTGCTTCGCTTAATTTTGGTGGAACTACACAAAATGAGACCAGATTTCCATATATGTGTTGAGATCTCTTTTAGATCCACCTCAGGCGTTGTTTCAAATCTTGGTCTTGAAAGGTCAGTACCTACATTCCTCAGCATTAACTACTGAATCTTAGTTCAAAAGTTCAACACTTGTTAGGGATCGGCGGGAGTACCATTTCTATCAGGGATCGGCCGGAGTACATGTTTAAGAAATGTATTGTTCAGATAATGTCTCTGATATTATATATCAGTTACAGTGTTTTACAAATGGTACTATCCTACTTTGTAGTTCTTTCTACATGTTTAACCAAGGTATTGTTAAGATAATGTCTTTGTTGAAATGAATCAGTCGCATTGTTTTAGGAGCGATACTTTTCTGCTTTGTCGTTCCTTATACATGTTGAAACAAGGCATTGTTAAGATAATGTCTCAGTCAATATGAATGAATCACACTGATTGAGAATTGTTACTATCCTTCTTTGTTTCCCATTAAGATAAGGTAGATCAGTAGATGTTTTTCTTCTGGGAGTACAAGTCATCAACCATTATTTCTCAGTAATTGTTTCCCTTATACCTTTTGTTGTTTACAGGGATATCAAAATTAATGCTCGGTTTTATTCCGACTTTGATTTTAGTGTCTAAGCCAAACTGCTGCATTAGTGGGTCCAGTTGGTCTTACCACTTTGCAGAAAGAAGAAGTCACTGTTTGCGTTGCATTACATAAGGAATGACCGAGAAGCTTTACAGAGTATTAGTAGACGTTGGTGACATGACTAGTCTGCAGAGATGGCTGCTTTACTTGTGGTTCGGAGGAACACTGGGCAAATGATACGTCTCCGTCATATCTACTTTTCCAAACACTTTTGCCCTTGTTTTGGACTCTAACTTGCATGATTTGAATGGAACTAACCCGGACTGACGCTGTTTTGAGCAGAATTGCCATGGTGTTATTTATGTGCAGAAACAAAAGTTCTCAGAATGACCTGAAACTCCACGGAGCGTCTTTTTGGAAATAATAAAAAATTCTGGCAAAAGATCAAGGCCAGGGGCCCACACCCTAGCCACGAGGGTGGGGGGCATGCCTGCCCTCCTGGGCGAGTCCCCTACCTCGTGGGCCCCCTGGAGCTCCTCCGACCTCAACTCGAACTCTATATATTCACTTTCGGGGAGAAAAAAATCAAGCAGAAGGATTCATTGCGTTTTATGATACGGAGCCACTGCCAAGCCCTAAAACCTCTCGAGAGGGCTGATCTGGAGTCCGTTCGGGGCTCCAGAGAGGGGAATATGTCGCCATCATCATCATCAACCTTCCTCCATCACCAATTTCATAATGCTAACCGCCATGCGTGAGTAATTCCATCGTAGGCTTGCCGGACGGTGATGGGTTGGATGACATTTATCATGTAATCGAATTAGTTTTGTTAGGTTTTGATCCCTAGTATCCACTATGTTTTGAGATTGATGTTGCTATGACTTTGCTATGCTTAATGCTTGCCACTAGGGCCTGAGTGCCATGATTTCAGATATGAACCTATTGTGTTTTCATGAATATATGTGAGTTCTTGATCCTATCTTGCAAGTCTATAGTCACCTACTATGTGTTATGATCCGGCAACCCTGAAGTGACAATAGTCGGGACCACTCCCGGTGATGACCGTAGTTTGAGGAGTTCATGTATTCACTATGTGTTAATGCTTTGGTCCGGTACTCTATTAATAGGAGGCCTTAATATCCCTTAGTTTCCTCTAGGACCCCGCTACCACGGGAGGGTAGGACAAAAGATGTCATGCAAGTTCTTTTCCATAAGCACGTATGACTATATTCGGAATACATGCCTACATTATATTGATGAATTGGAGGTAGTTCTGTGTCACCCTAGGTTATGACTGTTACATGATGAACCACATCTGGCATAATTCTCTATCACAGATCCATTGCCTATGAGCTTTCCATATATTGTTCTTCGCTTATTTACTTTTCCATTGCTATTGTTACAATCACTACAAAATACCAAAAACATTACTTTTGTTATCATTACCTTTTTGCTACCGTTACCACTACTATCATATTACTTTGCTACTAAATACTTTGCTGCAGATATTTAGTTTCCATGTGTGGTTGAATTGACAACTCAACTGCTAATACTTGAGAATATTCTTTGGCTCCCCTTGTGTCGAATCAATAAATTTGGGTTGAATACTCTACCCTCGAAAACTGTTGCGATCCCCTATACTTGTGGGTTATCAAGACTATTTTATGGTGCCATTGCCGGGGATCATAGATCTATTCTTTGAGTCACTTGGGATTTATATCTGCTTATCATTATGAAGAACTTGAAAGATACAAGAACCAAGATGTATCCCTCAACTATGAGGGGAGGTAAGGAACTGCCATCTAGCTCTGCGCTTGATTCACCTTCTATTTTGAGTAAGCTTGCGACACCTAAACCTGCTTCTGCCATTCATTCTGATATGTCGCATGTTATTGATGATGCCACTTCTGCTATGCATGATACTTATGATGAAACTACTTCTATGCATGATACTACTATGACACTTGGTGAAATTCTTGATGAACAACTTGCTAGGGCTAGAGAGAATGAAATTATTGAAACTGATAATATTGACGAAAGTGATGATGAAGACTCTTCCCCTAATAAATATGAATTGCCTATTGTTCCTGAGGGTTATGTTATGGATGAAGAAGCTACTAGAGCTATTTTAGCTTGCAATGATAGATATGATCTAAAGAGGTTATTAGCTAAATGGAAGCAGCAATCCCTTAATGCTAGAATGAAACCTGACCCTGCTTTTGCTACTTCACCTATCTGTGTTACTGATAAGGATTATGAAATCTCTGTTGATCCTGATATAATTACTTTGGTTGAATCTGATCCTTTTTATGGCTATGAATCTGAAACTGTTGTGGCACATCTTACTAAATAAAATGATATAGCCACCCTGTTCACTAATGATGAGAGAACTCGTTACTTTTATATCCTTAAAATATTTTCGTTTCATTAAAGGGTGATGCTAAGATACGGTTTAATTCTCTTGATCCCGGTGGTGTGCGTAGTCCCCAGGATATGATTTATTACTTCTCTGCTGAATATTTCCCTGCTCATAAGAAACAAGCTGCCTTGAGGGATATATATAATTTTGTGAAAATTGAAGAAGAGAGTCTCCCACAAGCTTGGGGGAGGCTTCTCCAATTACTTAATGCTTTTCCTGATCATCCTCTCAAGAACAATGAAATACTTGATATCTTTTATAATGGACTAACCGATGCTTCCAGAGATTACCTGGATAGTTGTGCCGGTTCTGTTTTTAGGGAAAAACATCGGATGAAGCTGAAATTCTATTAAATAATATGTTGACTAATGAAAATAATTGGACACTTCCTGAGCCTATTCCTAAACCAACTCCGAAGAAGAGATGTGTTCTATTTCTCAGTCCTGAAGATATGCAAGAGGCAAAGAAATCCATGAAAGAAAAGGGTATTTTCTACCTCTTGAGCACTGCATTGGATTTCCTTGAAGAGGAAAGGATGATGCAGCGAAGTAGCGTAAGTATTTCCCTCAGTTTTTGAGAACCAAGGTATCAATCCAGTAGGACGCTACGCGCGAGTCCCTCATACCTGCACAAAACAAATAACTCCTCGCAACCAACGCGAGAATGGGTTGTCAATCCCTTCACGGTCACTTACGAGAGTGAGATATGATAGATATGATAAGATAATATTTTTCGTATTTTTATGATAAAGATGCAAAGTAAAATAAAAGCAAAGTAAAAAAGCAAAGGAAATAACTAAGTATTGGAATATTAATATGATGAAGATAGACCCGGGGGCCATAGGTTTCACTCGTGGCTTCTCTCAAGAGCATAAGTATCTTAAAGTGGGTGAACGAATTACTGTTGAGCAATTGACAGAATTGAGCATAGTTATGATAATATCTAGGTATGATCATGTATATAGGTATCATGTCCGACACAAGTAGACCGACTCCTACCTGCATCTACTACTATTACTCCACTCATCGACCGCTATCCATCATGCATCTAGAGTATTAAGTTCATGAAAAAGTAACGCCTTAAGCAAGATGACATGTTGTAGAGGGATAAATTCATGCAATATGATAAAAACCCCATCCTTTTATCCTCGATGGCAACAATACAATACGTGCCTTGCTGTCCCTACTGTCATTGGGAAAGGACACCGCAAGATTGAACCCAAAGCTAAGCACTTCTCCCATTGCAAGAAAGATCAATCTAGTAGGCCAAACCAAACTGATAATTCGAAGAGACTTATAAAGATAACCAATCATACATAAAAGAATTCAGATAAGATTCAAATGTTGTTCATAGATAATCTTGATCATAAACCCACAATTCATCGGTCTCAACAAACACACCGCAAAAAGAAGATTACATCGAATAGATCTCCACAAGAGTGGGGGTGAACATTGTATTGAGATCCAAAAAGAGAGAAGAAGACATCTAGCTAATAACTATGGACCCGAAGGTCTAAGGTAAACTACTCACACTTCATCGGAGAGGCTATGGTGTTGCTGTAGAAGCCCTCTGTGATGGATGCCCCCTCCGGCGGAGCTCTGGAATTAGGGTTTTGGCTCCATATCTGATCGTTTGGGGGTACGTAGGTACATATGGGAGGAAGGAGTACGTCGGTGGAGCATCAGGGGGACCACGAGGGTGGAGGGCGCGTCTGGGGGGTAGGCGCCCCGGGGGGGGGGGGGGGGGGGGGGGGGGGGAGGGGGGGGCCCCGGGGGGGGGGGGGGGGGGGGGGGGGGGGGGGGGTAGGCACGCCCCCTACCTCGTGGCCTCCTCCTTTATTTCTTGACGTAGGGTCCAAGTCTCCTGGATCATGTTCGGTGACAAAATCACGTTCCCGAAGGTTTCATTCCGTTTGGACTCCGTTTGATATTCCTTTTCTTCGAAACCCTAAAATAGGCAAAAAAACAGCAATTCTAGGCTGGGCCTCCGGTTAATAGGTTAGTCCCAAAAATAATATAAAAGTGGATAATAAAGCCCAATAATGTCCAAAACAGTAGATAATATAGCATGGAGCAATCAAAAATTATAGATACGTTGGAGATGTATCAAGCATCCCCAAGCTTAATTCCTGCTCGTCCTCGAGTAGGTAAATGATAAAAAAGATAGTTTTTGATGTGAAGTGCTAGTTGGCATAATTTTAGTGTAATTCTTCTTAATTGTGGTATGAATATTCAGATCCGAAAGATTCAATATAAAAGTTTAATATTGACATAAAAATAATAATACATCAAGCATACTAACAAAGCAATCATGTCTTCTCAAAATAACATGGCCAAAGAGAGTTATCCCTACAAGAACATATAGTCTGGCTATGCTCTATCTTCACCACACAAAGTATTTAAATCATGCACAACCCCGATGACAAGCCAAGCAATTGTTTCATACTTTTGACATTCTCAAACTTTTTCAATCTTCACGCAATACATGAGCGTGAGCCATGGATATAGCACTATATGTGGAATAGAAATGTGGTTGTGGAGAAGACAAAAAGGGAGAAGATAGTCTCACATCAACTAGGCGTATCAACGGGCTATGGAGATGCCCATCAATAGATATCAATGTGAGTGAGTAGGGATTGCCATGCAACGGATGCACTAGAGCTATAAGTATATGAAAGCTCAACAAAAGAAACTAAGTGGGTGTGCATCCAACTTGCTTGCTCATGAAGACCTAGGGCATTTTGACGCAGCCCATCATTGGAATATACAAGCCAAGTTCTATAATGAAAAATTACCACTAGTATATGAAAGTAACGAAATGAGAGACTCTCTATCATGAACATCATGGTCCTACTTTGAAGCACAAGTGTGGTAAAGGATAGTAACATTGTCCCTTCTGTAACACCCTCGATGCGACTATAGCTCCCACGTGTCGAGGCACGACTTAGAGACATAATCGCATTGAAGGCATATGTCGCAAGTTAGGCAATCTTCACAACATCCCATGTAATATGAACAACAAAGGGGAGATAACATAGTTGGCTTACACTCGCCACGTCAAACAAGTACATAAATAACATTACATCATCCAAACACACATGGCCCTACTACGGCGCCAAAATAAAAGAGAACCCAACATGCGACACGGTCCCAATCACCCCCAACTGGGCACCACTACTGATCATCGGGAAAGGAAACATAGTAACGTTGAGAGTCTTCGTCGAACTCCCACTTGAGCTCGTACGCGTCTCCTGGAGCGGAATCATCAGGCCCTGCATCTGGGGTAATAGTAATCTATGAGCCACAGGGACTCAGCAATCTCGCACCCTCGCGATCAAGACTACTTAAGCTTATATGTATGGCAAGGTAAATATAAGTGGAGCTGCAGCAAGCGACTAGCAAGTATGGTGGCTAACTTATTCGCAAAAGAGGGCGAGAAGAGGAGGCAAAGCGCGAGTGAGGAACTAGAGAGCAACCTGCACAAACATTACTCCAACACCGTGTCCACTTCCCGGACTCCGCCGAGAAGAGGCCATCACGGTAACACACTCGGTTGATTCATTTTAATTAATTAAGGTTCAAGTTATCTACAAACGGACATTAACAAATTCCCATCTGCCCCTAACCGCGGGCATGGCTTTCGAAAGTTCAATCCCTGCAGGGGAGTCCCAACTTAGCCCATGACAAGCTCTCACGGTCAACGAAGGAATAGACCTCCTCCCAAGACGTTCCGATCAGACTCGGTATCTCGGTAATTCAAGACACTTCGACAGGTTAAAACAAGACCAGCAACACCGCCCGAATGTGCCGACAAATCCCGATAGGAGCTGCACATATCTCTTTCTCAGGGCACAATCGGATAAGCAATCCGTACAACTAAAACCAGCCCTCGAGTTTCCCCGAGGTGGCGCTGCAAGGGGCTCTAGGTTGGACCAACACTCAGAGGAGCACTGGCCTGGGGGGGTTAAAATAATGATGACCCTTGAGTCTACAGAACCCAAGGGAAAGAAAAGGCTAGGTGGCGAATGGTAAAACCAATGTTGGGCATGGCTGGAAAAGCTTTAATCAAGGCTAAATATCAAGGGGTTCCCATTATAACCCAACCGCGTAAGGAACACAAAATCCGGAAACATAACACCGATATGACGGAAACTAGGGCGGCAAGAGTGGAACAAAACACTAGGCGAGAGGCCGAGCCTTCCACCCTTTACCAAGTATATAGATGCATTAAGATAACATAGCAATATAATGATATCCCCAACAAGTAAAATAAATGATGTTCCAACAAGGAACGGCCTCCGATCTTCACCTGCAACTAGCAACGCTATAAGAGGGGCTAAGCAAAGGGGTAACATAGCCAATCAACGGTTTGCTAGGACAAGGTGGGTTAGAGGTTTGACATGGCAATTTGGGAGGCTTGCAAGCAAGTGGTAGGCATCGTAGCAATGGCATAGCAAAAGAGCGAGCAAACTAGCATAGCAAAGATAGTAGTGATTTCGAGGGTATGATCATCTTGCCTGCACAGTTGTCAGAGTTGACTGGATCCTCAAAAGCAAACTCAACGGGCTCCTCGTTAGTGAACTCGTCTCCCGGCTCTACCCAAACAAGACAAACAAGCAACAAGGATACAATCAACCACGTGCAAACTCAAACAACACGATGCAAGGATGATATGCTATGCGGGATGCGATGCGGGATGCAAAATGCAAGATATGACAGGAAATGCAAGAACCTGGCCTCAACTTGGAATTCCAAGTGTGCCACTAGAAAGATGAGATGAAATCGCTTGAAAACGATATAAAGAACGCCGGAATCGGAGTTACGGTTTGGAAATGGCAAGCGATTCAAAAATGACACCGGTCTGCGATTTACAGCAAGTAGGCATCTAAATGCAATGAGACGAACATGCTACAGCATCCAAACATGACAACAAAATACATGGCAGGGAAGCACACAAGATGCTTAACAAAAGTATAGCACTGAGATATGGCCAATTCATCCATTAGCAGGTTCAAACAAGCATGGCAAAAATGCAAATGGCAAACAGATCTCACACTTAGTGAAATTAACACGTGTCTGGAATTTCAGATCAGGTAGCCCTCCTCGGAACAACAAAACTACATGCTACCGGATCTGAACATGGCAAAGTAAAGCATGGCATGGAGCTACTCAAAGAGCTTAACAAAACTCCCTTAGTGACCTTGAGCCAAAAGGGATCAGAAAATACAATTGCAAGCATGTGAACATAGCAAAAACATAATCAGTTTCAGACTTAGTGAAAAACTGACACATGCTGAAATATAACTCAAGTAGGCATGTTTACGAGCTCGATGCACTCACTACAAAGAAAGTCATGGCAAGACAAGCATACATCCGTCAAGAAGGCACAAAATTCAAGCTAGACATGGCAAGAACAATAGCATAGAATGCACGGATCAACTACAACATCACCGGCAAAATTGCAAACAAGTTGACAATCTGCCCAGATTCACAAAGTAGCAAAAGTAGAGCTTGATTGACTCAAGCTAGGGTGCTCCATAATTTCAAACAAATACATGGATGGATAGAGCACTACAAGATTAACAAAACTCCCTTACTGATCATCCTCAAAAGAGGCACGGATCACTCGGAAACAACAAGAACATATGGCATCATGAGATAAACAGCTCCAGGACTTAGTGAAATTACTAAGTCCCTGAAAACAGACTTAGCAAGTGCACCACTTTGCAAGCTTGCGCAAGTCACCACACACATCCTAAAAATACATGGGTTGCACCTCTGGAAAGATGACAAAACCCTTAACAAAACACATGTAGAACTCACGGGCATCTCATGCACACAATAATCATGGCAAAAATGACAAAAGTGCTAAACGGAGTAGCAGATCTGACAATTAACTCAAGTAGCCCTCTTATAACAGCATTTTGGGCATCAAGATGAACTCAAATGAAAATGTTGCAATGGAATGAAATGATGTACTCTCTGAGATGAACATTTTGATATGCTATATGCATGAATCGGAGCTACGGATGCGAAGTTACGGAGCCGCAAACATGTGCACTTGAACTGCAGACTTAGGAAAAAAATGAGAGGTCAACCCCTAGGGTTCGTCCCAGATCTGGATTGCGCGCTTCCCGAGGTGGCTCCGGCGATGTGCACTATTCGTCGGCGAGGAAAATGGAGGGAGAGGAGGCCGGGGCTCCGCCGGCGAGGGCGTTGGGTCGCGGGGTCCTCGCGGGATCCGCCGGCGGCGAGGAGGAGGCGGCGCGGCCGGGGACGGGCGGTGGCGGCCCGGCGCCGGAGCCGAGGCGACGAGGTGGTGGCGGTGGCGGCGGGGCGGTCCGCGGTGGCGCGGCGCTGGAGTGGCGGGCGACGGCGGAGCGACGAAGGAAGAGCGGGGCGGTGCGGGGAAGGCGGCGGCCGGGCTCGGGGGCCGGATCTGGGCCCGAGCGGGCCGGCGCGGTGGACGGCGGCGGGAGGCCACGTGGCGGCGCGCTACTGGCGCGTGGCGGCGGCGGCAGCTTCGTCCGCCCGGACCGGACGTGTCCGGCGCGGCGCGGTGGATTTTTTAGGGTTTCGGAGGTAGGAGGAGATCCGAAAATCGGGGGGCCTTTAAATAGGCATAGAGGGAGCTAGGAGAGTCCAAATGAGGTGCGGTTTTCAGCCACGCGATCGTGATCGAACGCTCTAGGATATGGAGCAGAGTTTGGTGGGTTTTGGGCCAAATTGGAGGGGTGTTGGGCAGCAACACACACGAGGCCTTTTCGGTCCCTCGGTTAACCGTTGGGGTATCAAACGAAGTCCAAATGATACGAAACTTGACAGGCGGTCTACCGGTAGTAAACCAAGGCCGCTTGGCAAGTCTCGGTCCAATACGGAAATGCTTAATCCCCACACACGAAAGAAAGCTAGAAATGGCCACCGGAGGAGAACGAAGCGCCAGAATGCAAAACGGACAACGGGGAAAATGCTCGAATGCATGAGATGAACACGTATGCAAATGCAATGCACATGATGACATGATATGAGATGCATGACAACGACAACAACACACGGAGACAAAAACCCGAACCCGAGGAAATAAATATAACTTAACGCCGGAAACGGAAAGAGTTGGAGTACAAATTGGGAAAGTTACATCCGGGGTGTTACAACACTCCACCACTACGAAAGGATCTCGTCCCGAGATCTAGGACTGAAAGAACGCCAGGTACTCAGAACGGAGGTGATCCTCGCGTTCCCAGGTAGCTTCACGGTCGGAATGGTGTGACCACTTGACTTTGAGAAATTTGATTGACTTGTTGCGAGTCTTGCGTTCAGTCTCTTCAAGAATAGCAACTGGGTGCTCACGATAAGAGAGATCTTCTTGGAGCTCAATGTCCTCGAAGTTGACGGTGCGGTCAGGAGTCTTGAAGCACTTTCGCAGCTGAGAGACATGGAACACATCATGAACATTTGCAAAGTTTGAAGGAAGCTCGAGTTGATAGGCGAGGTCGCCTCTCTTGCTGACAATCTTGAAAGGTCCCACGTATCTAGGGGCAAGCTTCCCTTTGATACCGAAGCGACGAGTACCTTTCATAGGAGAGACGCGGAGGTAAACATGATCTCCGATCTTGAAAGCCAAATCACGGTGCTTACTATCATAGTAGCTCTTCTGACGGGATTGGGCTGCTTTGAGGTTATCATGAATGACTTTGCACATTTCTTCTGCCTCTGTGATTAAGTCATTACCCAAAAGCTGACGTTCACCGGTTTCGGACCAGTTGAGAGGGGTACGGCACTTCCTGCCGTACAGAATTTCAAAAGGGGCCTTGCCCGAACTTGCTTGAAAACTGTTGTTGTAGGAGAATTCAGCATAAGGAAGACAATCCTCCCACTTCATACCGAAGGAGATCACACAAGCCCTGAGCATATCTTCAAGAATCTAGTTGACACGCTCGACTTGACCACTTGTTTGAGGATGGAAAGCTGTGCTGAAGCGGATGTTCGTGCCCATGGCCTTCTGGAAAGAATCCCAAAACTTCGAGGTAAAGATGCTGCCACATTCTGAAGAGATCACTTGAGGAATACCGTGCAGAGAGACAATTCGAGAGGTATAGAGTTCCGCCAATTGAGCTGCAGTGATCGACTCTTTGATAGGCAGAAAGTGAGCCACTTTGATGAGTTTGTCGATGACTACGAATATAGCATCATTGCCACGCTTGGACTTTGGAAACCCAGTAACGAAGTCCATTTCAATGTGTTCAAACTTCCATTATGGAATGGCAAGAGGTTGGAGGAGACCAGCTGGCCTTTGGTGTTCTGCCTTCACTCTTCTGCAGACATCACATTCATTCACGAATTGAGCGATCTCGCGCTTCATTCGAGTCCACCAATATGCTTGCTTGAGGTCCTGATACATCTTCGTGCTCCCAGGGTGGATGGAGAGGAGAGAATTGTGAACCTCGTTCATGATCACTTTACGAAGTTCACCCTTGGGCACAACAATACGATCCTCGAAGAAGAGAGTGTCCTTGTCATCAAGGCGGTAGCACTTGTACTTGGACTGACTCTTGGCAATCCCAATCTTCACCTTTTTCACCATAGCATCAAGAAGCTGGGCTTGGCAAATCTGGTCTTCTAAGGTAGGAGAGACTTGAAGGTTGGCGAGGAAACCTTGAGGAACAACTTGCAGATTAAGTTTTCGGAAAGCTTCACAAAGCTCGGGTTGATAAGGCTTGAGAATCAGACTGTTGCAGTAGGCCTTTCTGCTCAATGCGTCAGCAATCACATTGGCCTTGCCTGGAGTATACTCGATACTCGGATTATACTCTTGAATCATTTCGACCCATCGAGTTTGCCTGAGGTTGAGATTAGGCTGAGTGAAGACGTACTTGAGACTCTTGTGATCAGTGAAAATGTCCACTTTTCTTCCCAATAGAAGATGTCTCCAAGTCAAAAGAGCATGCACGACTACCGCCAACTTGAGATCATGAGTGGGGTAGTTCTTCTCATTAGGCTTCAACTGGCGAGATGTATAAGAAACAACTTTCTTCTCTTACATCAATACTGCGCCAAGACCTTGGAGAGAGGCATCATAAAAGACCTCGTACGGCTTGGATTCATCAGGCGGAGTCAGAACTGGAGCAGTGATCAATTTCTCTTTCAAAGTGTTGAAAGCAATGTCACACTCCGGAGACCAAACGTACTTGACGTGCTTCTGGAGAAGATTAGAGAGAGGCTTCGCGATCTTAGAAAAGTTTTCAACGAATCTTCGGCAATAGCTTGCGAGACCGAGAAAACTACGGAGTTGCTTCACGTTCTGAGGAGGTTCCCAATTCACAATTACAGACACCTTCTCAGGATTCACGGCAATGCCCTTGGCAGAGATGATATGACCAAGATAAAGAACCTCATCAAGCCAAAATTCACACTTGGAGAACTTGGCGTAGAACTGATGTTCCCTGAGCTTATCAAGAACCAAACGCAAGTGCTTGGCATGATCTTCCTTGTTCTTGGAGAAAACCAGAATGTCGTCGAGATAGACCAAAACGAAGTCATTGGTGTAGGCGTTGAAGATGAAGTTCATCATGCGAGAGAACGTCGGAGGAGCGTTGGCGAGGCCAAAATACATGACAGTGTATTCATATGAACCAAATCTTGTTCTGAATGCTGTCTTGGGAATATCTTCTTCACGAATGCGAATCTGGTGATAACCCATACGGAGATCAAGCTTGGAGAATACTTGGGCACCTTTGAGTTGTTCGAATAGCTCATTGATGTTGGGAAGTGGGTATTTGTTCTTGATGGTCTTCTTGTTCACTGGACGGTAATCAACACAAAGTCGGTCCGTTCCATCCTTCTTCTTCACAAAAAGAACACCACAACCCCACGGAGAAGAACTAGGCCGGATGAGACCCATTTTCTCTTGAATATCGAGTTGCTTCTTCAGCTCCTTCAACTCTTCAGGTCCGAGCTTGTAAGGACGTTTGCACACAGGTTCTGTGCCAGGCTCAAGATCAATAACGAATTCAACTGCCAGTGCGGAGGCATTCCTGGAAGCTCTTCTAGAAAGACGTCTTGATATTCGCAAATGACTGGAATTTGAGAGATGGCATCCAATTCACCCTTCTCATTGAGAGAAAACAGACGGATAGTATCATCATGAGCGGCAAAGACAATTACATCCTCAGACGAATGAGTCAATTGAATCTGCCTGGCTGCACAATCAAGCTGAGCCTTGCGCTTAGAAAGCCAATCCATTCCGAGAATAAGATCAATATCCGAGTCACCAAGAACATTTGGAGAGGACAAGAACTTATAGTCACCCAAAGTGATAGTAACATCCGGAACGCATACTCGAGATGTCATTTGACGGGCTGGAGAGACAATAGTCAACGGTTTCGGTAACACTTGAGTAACAAAATCATGCTTAGATGCAAAAGGTCTCGAGATGAAACAATGCGATGCACCAGTGTCAAAAAGAACTTTTGCGGGAATATCATTAACAGGAAGGTTACCCATGATCACATCTGACGAGTCCTCTGCCTGAGCTGCATTCATCAAATTGACCTTGGCGTACTTGGGGTTATGCTTGACCACAGCTGTACTTGCCGATCTGACAGGAGGAGGAGGAGGAAGACGCCTCTGTTTGAAACACTTGTTGGCATAGTGACCCTTCTGTTGGCACTTGTTGCACGTGACCTCAGAAAGCGGACGGTGATACGGAGCACTCGATCTTGGAGCTTGAGATGAAGTCCTGTTCTGAAACCCGGGGTGGGGGGGGGGGGAAGAACCACTGCCACCTTTGCTCTTCTGCTGATACGGCTGACGGAACGGAGGAGGAGGAAGCCAAAACTTCTGCTGCTTGGCCACTTGAGTAGAGGAAGAAGGAGTAGCATCTCTGACTCACTTCTTGGAAGCATCACACCTCAACTGAGCAGCCTCTTGCTTCAGTGCCATGTTGTAGAACTCATCATACCTCAAGTGTTCAAAGAGAACAAGAGCGAGCTGGATATCTTCTCTGAGACCACCCCTGAACTGGTATATCATGCTCTTCTCATCCGGGACGTCCTGCTTGGCAAAGCGGGCGAGCTTCTGAAACAACTTGTTGTAGTCATAGACAGACAAAGAGCCTTGCTTCAGATTGCGGAATTCCTCATGCTTGCTTTCAACCACGCTCTGGGGAATATGATGAGCTCAGAAATCTCGACGGAAATCATCCCAAGTGATAACACGTCCACCTATGGAGTCCTTGTACTGCTGGAACCATTCTGCAGCTTGATCTTTGAGTTGGAAGGAAGCGAACTTAACAAAGTCCTCAGGCCTAACGTTACTGCACTCAAAATGCTTGCATAGATCCATAAGCCAATCGTCAGCATCAGTTGCCTCAACATAATTGCTGAAAGTCTTTGGCCCGTTAGCAAGGAACTGGTTGAGTGTAGCAAATTGACTCTGATTGCTGCCTTGATTCCCTTGGTTGCCTTGATTGCGCTCTTGGAGAATTTGCATGATCAGCTGTGTGTTTGCATTGGTTGCGGCCATCACAGCTTGCCATGCCTCTGGAGGAGGTGGAGGTGGTGGTGGATCAGGATTCAGAGTCGTGCGCGTTGGAGGAGCCATCCTGAAGAGGTTGACCACCATTAGCACATTGATAGATAAATATTGAAGCTGAATCCAACGGAATGAAAATTGCAACATATAGTCTTCACATCCGAACAAAATGAACGAATGCATTCCTCTTGAAATGGTCACATATCCATAATTTGAGAAGCCACGTAGAATTAAGGTAGAGAAATAAATCAACAAGGCACGGATCAAGAACGAATAATCGGTAAGAAATCCCAAATTTCAAACCAATATTCGTGGAAGAAGAACTAGAGCTACTAGAATTCCCACCTATGAAACTCCGAACCTTTCCGGTTATGCAATCAGGTGTTGGGGATACAGGGGAAGCATAATATCTCACCCATACTAGCAAATCCTACATCCAGCTATATCCATCCTTCAACACATAACCAAGAAACCTTCGGAAACCATCTACCTCAACCTTCGAAAAGCATCCGTTATACAAGTTATGGCGATACTCCTGAACTCCTGCCCCAGTACTGGGTGGCGTCGAGGTTATCTCATCAACGAACTGCATAAAAGAGATTTTCAATGTCGGCGTACTAAACTCAGGTATTCCAGAACTGGAACGATAAAATTATGATGACAACACCTCAGAGCTCAACACCCTGGGACACTTCCACTAAACCCCTGACAGGAGGCACCAAGTCAATGTTCTCATCATAAAACCATCGGAACGATTCCAAGATACCCGCGTGATCCTAAATTTTTTTTAGTGAAATTTGAGAAGAGAAGAGTCAAAACTCTACATCAGGATGCCTTACCAGAGCGATGAGGAGACTTGGAAGTAAAAAGAATTCCTAATCTCTACGATATATAATTCCTAAATGACTCAAAACATTTTTCTAGACACAACTCAGCCGCTAAAAACGATCAAGCAATGGGGCTCCTAAGGTCGGGGAAGGCTCTGATTACCAACTTGTAACACCCTTGATGCGACTATAGCTCCCACGTGTCGAGGCACGACTTAGAGACATAATCGCATTGAAGGCATATGTCGCAAGTTAGGCAATCTTCACAACATCCCATGTAATATGAACAACAAAGGGGAGATAACATAGTTGGCTTACACTCGCCACGTCAAACAAGTACATAAATAACATTACATCATCCAAACACACATGGCCCGACTACGGCGCCAAAATAAAAGAGAACCCAACATGCGACACGGTCCCAATCACCCCCAACTGGGCACCACTACTGATCATCGGGAAAGGAAACATAGTAACGTTGAGAGTCTTCGTCGAACTCCCACTTGAGCTCGTACGCGTCTCCTGGAGCGGAATCATCAGGCCCTGCATCTAGGGTAATAGTAATCTGTGAGCCACAGGGACTCAGCAATCTCGCACCCTCGCGATCAAGACTATTTAAGCTTATAGGTATGGCAAGGTAAATATGAGTGGAGCTGCAGCAAGCGACTAGCAAGTATGGTGGCTAACTTATTCGCAAAAGAGGGCGAGAAGAGGAGGCAAAGCGCGAGCGAGAAACTAGAGAGCAACCTGCGCAAACATTACTCCAACACCGTGTCCACTTCCCGGACTCCGTCGAGAAGAGGCCATCACGGTAACACACTCGGTTGATTCATTTTAATTAATTAAGGTTCAAGTTATCTACAACCGGACATTAACAAATTCCCATCTGCCCCTAACCGCGGGCACGGCTTTCGAAAGTTCAATCCCTGCAGGGGAGTCCCAACTTAGCCCATGACAAGCTCTCACGGTCAACGAAGTAATAGACCTCCTCCCAAGACGTTCCGATCAGACTCGGTATCTCGGTAATTCAAGACACTTCGACAGGTTAAAACAAGACCAGCAACACCGCCCGAATGTGCCGACAAATCCCGATAGGAGCTGCACATATCTCTTTCTCAGGGCACAATCGGATAAGCAATCCGTACAACTAAAACCAGCCCTCGAGTTTCCCTGAGGTGGCGCTGCAAGGGGCTCTAGGTTGGACCAACACTCAGAGGAGCACTGGCCTGGGGGGGTTAAAATAATGATGGCCCTTGAGTCTACAGAACCTAAGGGAAAGAAAAGGCTAGGTGGCGAATGGTAAAACCAATGTTGGGCATTGCTGGAAAAGCTTTAATCAAGGCGAAATATCAAGGGGTTCCCATTATAACCCAACCGCGTAAGGAACACAAAATCCGGGAACATAACACCGATATGACGGAAACTAGGGCGGCAAGAGTGGAACAAAACACTACGCGAGAGGCCGAGCCTTCCACCCTTTACCAAGTATATAGATGCATTAAGATAACATAGCAATATAATGATATCCCCAACAAGTAAAATAAATGATGTTCCAACAAGGAACGGCCTCCGATCTTCACCTGCAATTAGCAACGCTATAAGAGGGGCTAAGCAAAGCGGTAACATAGCCAATCAACGGTTTGCTAGGACAAGGTGGGTTAGAGGTTTGACATGGAAATTTGGGAGGCTTGCAAGCAAGTGGTAGGCATCATAGAAATGGCATAGCAAAAGAGCGAGCAAACTAGCATAGTAAAGATAGTAGTGATTTCGAGGGTATGATCATCTTGCCTGCACAGTTGTCAGAGTTGACTGGATCCTCCAAAGCAAACTCAACGGGCTCCTTGTTAGAGAACTCGTCTCCCGGCTCTACCCAAACTATACAAACAAGCAACAAGGATACAATCAACCACGTGCAAACTCAAATAACATGATGCAAGGATGATATGCTATGCGGGATGCGATGCGGGATGCAAAATGCAAGATATGACAGGAAATGCAAGAACCTGGCCTCAACTTGGAATTCCAAGTGTCCCACTGGAAAGATGAGATGAAATCGCTTGAAAACGATATAAAGAACGCCGGAATCGGAGTTACGGTTTGGAAATGGCAAGCGATTCAAAAATGACACCGGTCTGCGATTTACAGCAAGTAGGCATCTAAATGCAATGAGATGAACATGCTACAGCACCCAAACATGACAACAAAATACATGGCAGGGAAGCACACAAGATGCTTAACAAAAGTATAGCACTGAGCTATGGCCAATTCATCCATTAATAGGTTCAAACAAGCAAGGCAAAAATGCAAATGGCAAACAGATCTCAGACTTAGTGAAATTAACACGTGTCTGGAATTTCAGATCAGGTAGCCCTCTTCGGAGCAACAAAACTACATGCTACAGGATCTGAACATGGCAAAGTAAAGCATGGCATAGAGCTACTCAAAGAGCTTAACAAAAGTCCCTTAGTGACCTTGAGCCAAAAGGGATCAGAGAATACAATTGCAAGCATGTGAACATAGCAAAAACATAATCAGTTTCAGACTTAGTGAAAAACTGACACATGCTGAAATATAACTCAAGTAGGCATGTTTACGAGCTCAATGCACTCACTACAGAGAAAGTCATGGCAAGACAAGCATACATCCGTCAAGAAGGCACAAAATGCAAGCTAGACATGGCAAGAACAATAGCATAGCATGCACGGATCAACTACAACATCACCGGCAAAATTGCAAACAAGTTGACAATCTTCCCAGATTCACAAAGTAGCAAAAGTAGAGCTCGATTGACTCAAGCTAGGGTGCTCCATAATTGCAAACAAATACATGGATGGATAGAGCACTACAAGATTAACAAAACTCCCTTACTGATCATCCTCAAAATAGGCACGAATTACTAGGAAATAACAAGAACATATGGCATCATGAGATAAACAGCTCCAGGACTTTGTGAAATTACTAAGTCCCTGAAAACAGACTTAGCAAGTGCACCACTTTGCAAGCTTGCGCAAGTCACCACACACATCCTAAAAATACATGGGTTGCACCTCTAGAAAGATGACAAAACCCTTAACAAAACACATGTAGAACTCATGGGCATATCATGCACACAATAATCATGGCAAAAATGACAAAAGTGCTAAACGGAGTAGCAGATCTGACAATTAACTCAAGTAGCCCTCTTCTAACAGCATTTCGGGCATCAAGATGAACTCAAATGAAAATGATGCAATGGAATGAAATGATGTATGCTCTGAGATGAACATTTTGATATGCTCTATGCATGAATCGGAGCTACGGATGCGAAGTTACGGAGCCGCGAACAGCACTTGAACTGCAGACCTAGGAAAAAAATGAGAGGTCAACCCCTAGGGTTCGTCCCAGATCTGGATCGCGCGCTTCCCGAGGTGGCTCCGGTGATGTGCACTGTTCACCGGCGAGGAAAATCGAGGGAGAGGAGGCCGGGGCTCCGCCGGCGAGGGCGCGGGGTCCTCGCGGGATCCGCCGGCGGCGAGGAGGATGCGGCGCGGCCGGGGACGGGCGGTGGCGGCCCGGCGCCGGAGCCGAGGCGACGAGGTGGCGGCGGCGGCGGCGGGGCGGTCCGCGGCGGCGCGGCACCGGAGTGGCGGGCGACGGCGGCGCGACGAAGGAAGAGCGGGGCGACGCGGGGAAGGCGGCGGCCGGGCTCGGGGGCCGGATCTGGGCCCGAGCGGGCCGGCGCGGTGGACGGCGGCGGGAGGCCACGTGGCGGCGCGCTACTAGCGCGGGGCGGCGGCGGCAGCTTCGTCCGCCCGGACCGGACGTGTCCGGCGCGGCGCGGTGGATTTTTTAGGGTTTCGGAGGTAGGAGGAGATCCGAAAATCGGGGGGCCTTTAAACAGGCATAGAGGGAGCTAGGAGAGTCCAAATGAGGTGCGGTTTTCGGCCACGCGATCGTGATCGAACGCTCTAGGACATGGAGCAGAGTTTGGTGGGTTTTGGGCCAAATTGGAGGGGTGTTGGGCTGCAACACACATGAGACCTTTTCGCTCCCTCGGTTAACCGTTGGGGTATCAAACGAAGTCCAAATGATACGAAACTTGACAGGCGGTCTACCGGTAGTAAACCAAGGCCGCTTGGAAAGTCTCGGTCCAATCCGGAAATGCTTAATCCCCACACATGAAAGAAAGCTAGAAATGGCCACCGGAGGAGAACGAAGCGCCGGAATGCAAAACGGACAACGGGGAAAATGCTCGAATGAACACGTATGCAAATGCAATGCACATGATGACATGATATGAGATGCATGACAACGACAACAACACACGGAGACAAAAACCTGAACCCAAGGAAATAAATATAACTTAACGCTGGAAACGGCAAGAGTTGGAGTACAAATTGGGAAAGTTACATCCGGGGTGTTACACCTTCTCTCTTTTTCTCTCATTTTTTTATTTGGGCCTTTTCTTTTTTTATGGCCTCTTTTTGTTCCTTTTTTTTATATTTTTCGTCCAGGGTCTCATCCCGAGTTGTGGGGGAATCATAGTCTCCATCATCCTTTCCTCACTGGGACAATGCTCTAATAATGATGAGCATCACACTTTTATTTTCTTACAACTCAACAATTACAACTCGATACTTAGAACAAAATATGACTATATGAATGCCTCCGGCAGTGTACCGGGATATGCAATGAATCAAGAGTGACATGTATGAAAGAATTATGAATGGTGGCTTTGCCACAAATATGATGTCAACTACATGATCATGCTAAGCAATATGACAATGATGGAGTGTGTCATAATAAACGGAACGGTGGAAAGTTGCATGGCAATATATCTCGGAATGGCTATGGAAATGACATAATAGGTAGGTGTGGTGGATGTTTTGAGGAAGGTATATGGTGGGTGTATGATACCGGCGAAAGGTGCGCGGTATTAGAGAGGCTAGCAATGGTGGAAGGAAGAAAAGTGCGTATAATCCATGGACTCAACATTAGTCAAAAAGAAATCATATACTTATTGCAAAAATCTACAAGTTATCAAAGCAAAGTATTACGTGCATGCTCCTAGGGGGATAGATTGGTAGCAAAAGACCATCGCTCGTCCCCGATCGCCACTCATAAGGAAGACAATCAAAAAATAAATCATGCTCCGACTTCATCACATAACGGTTCACCATACGTGCATGCTACGGGAATCACGAACTTTAACACAAGTATTTCTCATATTCACAACTACTCAACTAGCACAACTTTAATATCACCATCTTTATACCTCAAAACAATTATCAAGCATCAAACTTCTCATAGCATTCAACACACTCATAAGAAAGTTTTTACTATTCTTGAATACCAAGCATATTAGGATTATTTAAGCAAATTACCATGCTATTTAAGACTCTCAAAATAATCCAAGTTAAGCATGAGAGATCAATAGTTTCTATAAAACAATTCCACCACTGTGCTCTAAAAAATATAAGTGAAGTACTGGAGCAAAACTATATAACTCAAATGATATAAGCGAAGCACATAGAGTATTCTAACAAATTCCAAATCTTGTATGGATATTTCAAATGGTGTGTAAAACAAGGTTGATTGTGGTAAACTAACAAATAAAGACTCAAATAATACAAGACGCTCCAAGCAAAACACATATCATGTGGTCAATAAAAATATAGCTCCAAGTAAAGTTGCCGATAGAAGTAGACGAAAGAGGGGATGCCTTCCAGGGCATCCCCAAGCTTTGGATTTTAGGTGTCCTTAGATTATCTTGGGGGTGCCATGGGCATCCCCAAGCTTAGGATCTTGCCACTCCTTGTTCCATAATCCATCAAATCTTTACCCAAAACTTGAAAACTTCACAACACAAAACTTAAAGTAGAAAATCTCATGGGCTCCGTTAGCGAAATAAAACAAAAGACCACTTCAAGGTACTGTAATGAACTCATTCTTTATTTATATTGGTGTTAAACCTACTGTATTCCAAATTCTCTATGGTTTATAAATTATTTTACTAGCCATAGATTCATCAAAATAAGCAAACAAAACACGAAAAACAGAATCTGTCAAAAACAGAACAGTCTGTAGTAATCTGTACCTAGCGCAAGATATGGAATCCCAAAAATTCTAAAATAATTTTCTGGACGTGAGTAATTTATCTCTTAATCATTTGCAAAAAGAATTAACTAAATAGCACTTTCCAAATAAAAATTGCATCAGTTCTCGTGAGCGCTAAAGTTTCTGTTTTTAGAGCAAGATTAACAAGACTTTCCCCAAGTCTTCCCAACGGTTCTACTTGGCACAAACACTAATTAAACACAACCAAAACAGAGGCTAGGTAAATTAATTATTACTAAACAGGAGAAAAAAATCAAGGAATAAAAATAAAATTGGGTTGCCTCCCAACAAGCGCTATCGTTTAACGCCCCTAGCTAGGCATAAAAAGCAAGGATAGATCGAGGTATTGCCATCTTTGGTAGGCAATCCATAAGTGGCTCTCATAATAGATTCATAAGGTAATTTAATTTTATTTCTATGAAAGTGTTCCATGCCTTTCCTTAACGGAAATTGGAATCTAATATTTCCTTCCTTCATATCAATAATTGCACCAATCGTTCTAAGGAAAGGTCTACCAAGAATAATAGGACATGAAGGATTGCAATCTATGTCAAGAACAATAAAATCTATGGGAACATAATTCCTATTTGCGATAATAAGAACATCATTAATTCTTCCCATTGGTTTCTTAATAGTAATCCACAAGGTGCAAGTTTAGAGAGCAATCATCAAAATCACGGAAACCTAACAAATCACACAAAGTCTTTGGAATCGTGGAAACACTACCACCCAAATCACATAAAGCATAGAACTCATGATCTTTAATCTTAATTTTAATAGTTGGTTCCCACTCATCATAAAGTTTTCTAGGGATAGAAACTTCCAACTCAAGTTTTTCTTCATAAGACTGCATCAAGGCATCAACGATATGTTTAGTAAACGCTTTATTTTGACTATAAGCATGAGGAGAATTTAGCACGGATTGCAAGAAGGAAATACAATCAATCAAAGAGCAATTTTCATAATTAAATTCCTTGAAATCCGAAATAGTGGGTTTAGCAACATCTAGGGTTTTAATTTCTTCAATCCCACTTTCATCAAATTTAGCATCAAGATCTAAAAACTCCGAATTTTTGGAACGCCTTCTAGGTAAAGGTGGATCATATTCAGTCCCATCATTATCAGGATTCATATTGCAAAACAAAGATTTAATAGGGGACACATCAATAACTTTCAGATCTTCATCTTTATTCTCATAGGAACTAGAAGAACATGCTCTTATAAAGGCATCTTTGTTAGCACGCATCCTAGCGGTTCTTTCTTTGCACTCATCAATGGAAATTCTCATGGCTTTGAGAGACTCATTGATATCATGCTTAGGTGGAATAGATCTAAGTTTTAAAGAATCAACATCAAGAGAAATTCTATCAACGTTCCTATCCAACTCATCAATCATAAGCAATTTTTCTTCAATCAAAGCATTGAAATTCTTTTGAGAAGTAATAAATTCTTTAATATTAGATTCAAAATAATAGGGCATCTTATTATAATTTCCATAAGAATTGTTGTAGGAATTACTGTTGGATTTCGGGTTCCGGCAGACCCTTGAGGTTCGAACAATGGGGTGTGCGCGGAGATCTCTCCCCTACCGATCTACGTCCAATCTCCTCGCGTGATCTAAGCTGGAAACAACGAACAACACAAGGGACACAAGGTTTATACTGGTTCGGGCTACCGTTGTGGTGTAATACCCTACTCTAGTGTGTGGTGTGGTGGATTGCCTCAGGGGGCTGATGATGAACAGTACAAAGGAAGAACAGCCTCGCGAGAGGTGTTCTTGAGCTGGTGCGATGAACTGCTAGGGTGAGTTCAGTCGCTTCTCTCTCTCTCTGCTAGGGTTCTACCAGATCTCTGGGCGTTTTCTAGATGTCTCTAGTCTGTGGTGGTTAGCTCTATTAATAGAGGCCCTGGGCCTCTCCCCAAATAGTGAGCGGGAAGGGCGCCAACAATTGGCCATTTTGAAGGGCAACATATAGTACAAGTTATCCTGACCAAAGGTGGTCTTCGGCTACCAAAAGTACTGGTGATGACGCCATCTTGGGCTCCATGGTGACCTCTGTCCTGCCGCTCCGCTGGTCTTGGTCTCGTTGCACCAGAATGGCAACCTTTGCCCGATGCCTTGGCCTATGCTTGCCCCCTTTGCACCAAAGAGGAAACAAGGACACTGCACAGGCTGGCGCCCGCCTGGTCTCGATCGTCATGGCTTGCGTCACGGGTTACTCGCGAGGTATCCCCGCCTTGATATCTCCGCCTCCTCGCGATCCTGCCGGATGAGGCTGCCTCTGAGGAAGCTTTCTGCCGTCCATCCCGCGAGGCTTGGCCCCTCTCGAGGGTCTTGAGCTTGAGCTGATGAAGATGGGCCGCGCTAGGCCCCCACTTGAGCCACGCCACAGGCCGCAGGCAGGCAAGTCTGGGGACCCCCGTTCCCAGAACACCGATAGTAGCCCTCGGGCCCAAGGCGCGCCCAGGCTTGGCCTAGCAGGAAAGTGAAGGGGCAAGCGCGAAGTGCCGCGTGCCCTAACATCCTGCAACCTTGGGCGCCGCGTGGCGATTGATTGGACGTGGGTGACTGCGCTTCCCCACGACGCCTTGTTACATGCCTGGCTAAGCGAACCCGTAGTTGCACACAATTGTTCCTCCTTTCCACTGCTCGCCCGCCTCCTACCTTTCCTTCTTCCTTGAGCTCCAGCTTCCGCCGCCAATCCGGCTCGAGTTCTTCCTCCTTCTCACCGCCATGGCACCGACGAAGAAGGGAAGGGGAATGAAGCTTGTGCCTTTGCCCCGCACACCTCTAGCGGCGACCTCCGCCGTCGCCCGGTCGATCATACTCAATCCAGAAGCTTTGGACGAGGTTCGCTCTGCCCTTGCAACTATCTTCAACGAGTGCGGCAGGACCATGGCCTAGCCTGCGTCCCACGCCTCCCTATGGGCGGATCTGGTTCCCCCCTTTTCCGCCTTCTTCAATGTGGTGCTCTCCCATTATCAGATCTGTATGATGCTCCTCGGGCCAGAGTCCATTACCCTTCTGGCTGTCTTTGCTTTTTTTTGCGAGGCGATGATAGGCATACCTCCTTCCGTGGCCCTGCTGCGTCACTTCTTTTCCTTGCGCCTAAGCGATCCCACTCAGTGCTCAGGGTGCGTGAGCTTCTTCGCCGTGCCAGAGATGGCCGCTTCAGGGATCGACTTTGGCTTTCCTCCTCCTAAGGCCAGGTTCAGAGAGCGGTGGCTGTACGTGGATGTCGGAGTGCCCAATCCTCTGCTCTCGCACCCGACCTCGCCTGCTGTTCCTCACGCAGGTTGGGACCATGAGGTGCTCGCGAGCCCCCGGCTCGCCTTCGTCTGGCACCGCTTCCAGAGTTTGAGCGCGCTCAACGTGACAGCGCCCAAGGTGATGAAGGAGTTCCTCCAATGTCGCATTGCTCCTCTTCAGCGTCACTCTCGCCGGATATGGGACTTTACGGGGCATAGAGACCGCATGCGGCTTCAGGAGGAGGACTTGGCGCCTGAAGTGCAGCAGACGGTGCTCAGGGTCTTGACTAGCGATCCTTCCCCAGGAAGCCTTCGGAGTAACGGTGTCCTCTTGTATCTTTGCTCTGGTAAGGCTGATTTTGTGAGGCAGATGCCCAGCTTCGACGAATGGGGACTGCGCCCTGCTGGCTTCATGGGGCCCCGCGAGAACCTAGCCGCTGTGGTTGCTTCTCCTGCTGCCCACAGTGGTACTTCCTCAGGCGACAGGGCGGGGAGACGAGAGTTGAGGCGCCCGATGTTGAGGTGCTGATGCCGCGAGAAGCCTTGAAGGTAGTGTCTCCTGAGGCCTGCCCTGGAGCGGCTGCAGGTGCGGAGTTGCGGCCTGTGGTTCCTGAGGCCGGGGCTCCTGAGCCCCCAGCCGTTCCTCGCGAGGCGACGCCTGACGGCACTCCCTAGGCTGACTCCTCCAGCGCTGATCATCTTGACGCTTCTTCCACACCAGGGGCCGACCCCAGCGCCGGCGCTTAGGTCGGTTCCGCGTAGACTTCGAGACCCTCCGCAAGAGGAAGGAGGCTTTGGGTGGCAATGACCGCCCTTGCCACCTGTTGAAGCGCAGGAAGTAATTTGCCATGGACGAGTAAGTCTTCTTCTTTCCTTGCTTGTTCGCTTTGCTATCCCTGCGACTGATTGTGCCCCTTTCAGGCCCTGCCCTGCGAAACCTGCCGAGCCAGCCCGGGAGCCATCCCCCAAGCTTCGCCTTCTCCGTTGGCTCTGGGCTCGCCGAGCTTGAGCGGCACCCCTGCTGCCGGACCAGTTGAGGAATGCTCGCCTGCTGTCTTTTCTTCATGAGTCCTCCTGGGGCACATCCGGCCTGCCCCGTGTTCCTGCTCTGATCATAGATGGGGAATGGCTGAAGTCTGTGTTTGGCTCTTCTTCCGTGGGTGGACCGACGCCAGGCCGGATTCCCATAGAGGTCCATCTGGCGATGACTAGGGCGCCAACCCCCAGTACCGTGCCGGGAGGGGGCCAGCCGCCCCCCCCCCCCGCATGCTTCGGTGGAAGAGGGTGATGCAGAAGACATGCTCAGGCACGCTCAGGAGCGACGCGTCCTCTGCGAAGAGTTCCTCCAGAGGGCGGCGGATGCGGTGAACCTGATCGGGGCAGAGCTTGCTGACGAGGATGCGCGCCTCGAGGCCGAAGGCTTGTGCCTTGCTGAGGAGAGGCGCAAACTAAAGGTAGCCGTTGCCCTCGCGCGTCATCAACGTGATCTTGACAATGCGAAGGCTGAAGCGTCGCTGGCAGCTTCGCGGGAGGCCTGCTCCCTGGCCGTTGAAGAGGCTTGGGAGGCAGACCGACGGCGCAAGGATGCGGCGGAGCGCGCATGGGAGCTCCAAGCCTGGAGCAACTCCCTCTAGCAGCAAGTGGAATTGCGCCAGGCGGCCCTTGAGTCGATGGGGGTGACCTCTATTGAACGGGCGGAGCTTCTGAAGCGCGAGGAGGCGCTGACGCTGGAGGTCGCCAAGCGCAACCTTGACCTTGAGCGGTTGGAGATGAGGGAGCGCCTGGTGGCCCGGGCGGAGGATGATGTTGCCGCGCGCGAAGCCTGGGCCCAGGAAGAAGTCGATCGCCGCGTGGCGGAAGCTCGCCCGGCCTTCGAGCGCGAATACGTGACGAGGTTGGGGCTGATCAAGGTCGAGGCCGAGGGCACGGCCGCAGCCCTCAGGGCCAAACTGACCGAAGCAACGCGGCATGCGGACTCCTCCGCAGCCGCCCTTAGCGCGACGCAGGCGGAGCTGTCCTCTTCCCGGGCCGAGCCGCTTCTTCTTCAACAAAGGGTTGATGACGCCGAGGCCGTCGCGCAGTGGAGTGAGGACGAGCTCCGTCGGCGGCGGGTTCTGGAGCACGTGCATGCCCCCATGCTTCTAACGCTCCGAGAGAGGGCCAACACAACTTTGGACTACATCTGCGAGGCCGCCACTAGGGAGCCGCACGAGGTCAACTACGCCGGCAACCTCCAATTTTTCACCGATGTGGTGACGCTTCTGGAGAACCGGTCCGAGAGGTCCCGTTGGCTTGTCGAAGAGTGGAGCCGATCCTTGCTTGGGCGTGCCTTCTCTCGCGTCTTCAGCCATCTGCAGGACAGGGACCCCCACTTCGACTTCGACGCTGCCATCGCACCCATTCCCATTGCCGTCCGGGGCGACCTGGCGCGGTGGGTGGAGGACAACGTGGACGCCCTCGTCAGGGCCTTTGCGTCCGATGACGACGGCGTGGTTGTGGGCGCCAATGAAGGCGATGTTGTGGACGAGCCTGGCGCTGATGGAGATGCTCGCGGCGGCGGTGGGAATGCTGACGACGCCAGTGGTGCCTCCGAGGACGCCCAAGACGCGGTGAGTGATATGTCCGACTGACCGCGCGTTACTGCCGTTTAACCTGCACAAAGAAAGTTCAGGCTTGGCCCTGAAGGATGTAAGAGCATTTTGGGAGGGGAAGCCCCTCATGTAAAGGTTTGCAATTAGTACTCTAGTAAGTGTGATGTTGTGTGTGAACGCAGCTGTCGGCCCGGTGATGGGTCAGCTGGCTTGTGTACCTTCCGACCCTATGAGTCCCGAGCGGGCTTGCGGGGGCCGCTGCTGCTCGGCGTCTTCTGGTTAACTTGTGGATCCCGTGATGAAAACCTCCGGAAAGGGTGCGGTAACAGCGGTCCTGGTTGTGAACATGTCTGGCCCGACCCAGCTCGCGAGGGGCTCGTGAGGGGGGGGGGGCAGCCGATGTTAACCTTGGACGCAAAGCCAAAACCAGAACGCGAGAGATTGCTTGAACGAGACTAAACACCCCTTCCCCCAAACACACGCAAGCATCAAGCTCAAATCCAACTTAAATCCAAATCGAAGAACTTGTGAACAAGGAAAGGCAAAAGCAAAAGGCCGCGTTTGGCACATTGTCTAGTCTTCGACGTCTTCTCACCAGCGCGGAGCTAAGTGCTGCCACTGGGCGTGGGCGGGAGCACCCGAGGCCCGAGGGCGGCTCTCTGGAGACTCCGGGGCGTGTACAGCCCCACTCATTATTACGTGAGAGTGTCACGGGGCGGCGAGCTTCACAGGCACTGGGCCTTCTTCACAGGTACTGGCCTTGCTTCATATCGCCAGATAATGGCCCCGCCTTGCGCCACACTCTGCCGCCATCGACGGCGACCGAAAACCAGGACGACGCCAATGAGGCAGAGCGGTTGCCAGCGGTTCCCCCGACGACCACGGGTCCCATGCCGGGGGCAGGCCTTGGGGCACCTCCCCGATAGGGGGCCTACCTCCTGAGAATGCCTTGCTCTGACCGCCGCGGTGATGAACCCGAATCTCGTCCCCTCTCCTGCAGCCCTATGCGCCCTCCTCTTGAGGGGTATGAGGCTGCAGAATTGGGGCAGCCACCCGTTGCGGAGACCTGTATCTCCTGCGACCCATGGTTAGCATAAGCTTGCCCCTGAGGGATGAGTGGTACCCGATAGTTGCCGCCGACGACGCGGTCGTCGAGGTTCTCCTGTGGTTCCTGAAAGAGCTCAGCTTCTGGCGTCTCCTCACCCCAGCCTGGCCCGAGGAATGAGCCATGTTCTTCTTCCAGTGCGCACCCCTGATTCACCATGCGGGGCACATAAGCTTCCGGGGTCACCGCCCCGTGCGCCTCGCTGTAGCATCCCGTATGCCACGCAACCTGCCTTGGAGCGCCGTCTTGGGGGTGATGAGGCGGCGGTCCGCCGAGGCCGAAGGCCGCGGCGTGCACCTCATCGCTGGCCTGAAAGGGCGCTGGCGTGACTTGTCGCCCGGTGCCGGTAGAGGTGTTGGCGCTAGACGGGCCCTAGAGTCCGCTGGAAGTTGCGCGCGTGTGCACGATGCCTCCATGTGGCCCGCCTTGGGTCTGGGGTGGCAGCTGGACGCAGAAAGGTGGTGTTCCGGAGGCGGCGGCGTCCAGGAGCTCATCTACTCGCTCCAACAACACGTCGCGGCCGCCCTCCAGCAGTCGGCACCGAAGCAGCTCTCGGGCCACTGTGAGCGCGGCCCTGGAATTCGCTTGCTCCCGTTGGGTCTACGGTGCTCTGGCCGCGGCGTGGTCTGAGGCCCTTGCTGCGGCCCGCACCTACCGTGGTGTGAGGGCAGGCGGCGTCTGGCCACGTCGCCCGCGCCCCGCAGCGCCCTGCCAAGCGCGGGCTGCCTGAGGCGCAAGGTTGAGGTCACCCTGGGCTGGTGCCACGGCATGGGAGGGCCATGCTGCCCAGCGGTCGGCGTTGGCTGCCGGGTCGGTTGACATCTGAACGGAGAAGCGACGAAACGCGATGCGGAGGAAGAAGGATTCCGGCGCAGCCCTACCCGGTGCGCCAAATGTCGGATTTCGGGTTCCAGCAGACCCTTGAGGTTCGAACACTGGGGTGCACGCGGAGATCTCTCCCCTACCGATCTACGTCCAATCTCCTCGCACGATCTAAGCTGGAAACAATGTACAACACAAGGGACACAAGGTTTATACTGGTTCGGGCCACCGTTGTGGTGTAATACCTTACTCCAGTGTGTGGTGTGGTGGATTGCCTCAGGGGGCTGATGATGAACAGTACAAAGGAAGAACAGCCTCGCGAGAGGTGTTCTTGAGCTGGTGCAATGAACTGCTAGGGTGAGCTAAGTCGCCTCTCTCTCTATCTGCTAGGGTTCTACCAGATCTCTGGGTGTTCTCTGGATGTCTCTACTCTATGGTGGCTAGCTGTATTTATAGAGGCCCTGGGCCTCTCCCCAAATAATCAGCGGGAAGGGCGCCAAAAATTGGCCATTTTGAAGGGGAACATATAGTACAAGTTATCCTAACCAAAGGTGGTCTTCGGCTGCCAAAAGTACTGGTGATGACGCTGTCTTGGGCTCGACGGTGACCTCCGTCCTGCCACTTTGCTGGTCTTGGTATCATTGCACCGGAATGGCAACCTTTGTCCGATGCCTTGGCATGTGCTTGCCCCCTTTGCACCAAAGAGGAAACAAGGACACTGCGCAGGCTGGCGCCCGCCTAGTCTCGATCGTCATTGCTTGCGTCACGGGTTCCTCGCGAGGTATCCCCGCCTTGATCTCTTCGCCTCCTCGCGAGCCTGCCGGATGAGGCTGCCTCTGAGGAAGCTTTCTGTCGTCCGTCCCGCGAGGCTTGGCCCCACGCGAGGGTCTTGAGCTTGAACTGATGAAGATGGGCCACGCTGGGCCCCCACTTCAGCCACGCCGCAGGCCGCAGGTAGGCAAGTCTGGGGACCCCCGTTCCCAGAACGCCGACAATTACCATAATTATTAGAGGGATCACTAGGATAAGGCCTAGGATTAACATTTCCCCTATATGCGTTGTTACCAAAATTGTTCCTACCAACAAAATTCACATCAATAGATTCATTATTATTCTCAATCAAAGTAGACAAGGGCATATCATTAGGATCAGAAGAAACACTCTTACTAGCAAATAATTTCATAAGTTCATCCATCTTTCCACTCAAAACATTAATTTCTTCTATCGCATGCACCTTTTTATTAGTAGATCTGTCAGTATGCCATTGAGAATAATTAACCATAATATTATCTAGGAGTTTAGTAGCTTCTCCTAAAGTGATTTCCATAAAAGTGCCTCCCGCGGCCGAATCTAAAATATTTCTAGAAGAAAAATTCAATCTGGCATAAAATTTTTGTATAATCATCCACAAATTCAAACCGTGAGTAGGGCAATTATGTATCATCAATTTCATCCTGTCCCAAGCTTGTGCAACAAGTTCATGATCAAGCTGCTTAAATTCATAATATCGTTTCTAAGGGAGATGATCTTAGCGGCCGGAAAATAATTAGAGATAAAAGCATCTTTGCACTTGTTCCAAGAATCAATACTATTTTTAGGCCAAGACGAAAACCAAGCTTTAGCACGATCTCTAAGCGAAAAAGGAAATGACTTCAATTTAACAATATCATTATCCACATCTTTCTTCTTTTGCATATCACACAAATCAATGAAGCTATTTCGATGGTTAGCGGCATCTTCACTAGGAAGGCCGGAAAAAGGATCTTTCATGACAAGATTCAGCAAAGCGGTATTAATTTCACAAGATTCAGCATCGGTAAGAGGAGCAATCAGAGTGCTAATAAAATCATTGTTGTTTGTATTGGTAAAGTCACACCATTTAGTGTTATCTTGAACCATCGTGACAAGCAAGCAATCCAACACACAAGCAAACAAGAAACGGGCAAAAAGAGGCAAATAGAGAAAGAGAGCGAGGATAGAGAGAGAGGGCGAATACAACAGCAAGGGTGAAGTGGGGGAGAGGAAAATGAGAGGCAAATAGCAAATAATGTAATGCGGGAGATAAGGGTTGTGATGGGTACTTGGTATGTTTGACTTTTGCGTAGACTCCCCGGCAACGGCGCCAGAAATGGCTCGTTGTCGGGAGTCAAATCTTGACTTGCATTGGATTTCCTTGAAGAGGAAAGGATGATGCAGCTGTCGGAGTAAATGACAACGGGTAGCCTAGCCGGCTCCCCCAGCTGGCTACCTCTCAGGCCGGCAGCACGAAAGTGGCCTAGCGCTAAAATCCCCGAGAAGAAAACCACGAGAGGGCCGACTCCGAGAAGCCGGCCACAAGAAGGCCGACTCCAAGAAGCCGGCCCCCCAGCAGGCGGCCGAGATCGTGCCCTTAGAGTTTGCACTCACATAACGGCGATGAGATGGGGCGTGGCTACAGTGAAGCCTGCCACCCCCGAATTCTGGAGCGCGCATGGCCACAGTGCGTCGTACGGGGCGGCCATCTCCCGTCCGGCGCGGCACTGTTGCCATGTTGACCATGACGTCACCCACGGCGAGCTGTCAGTACGAACCATGGGTGGCGGGCCCCCTCAGTCAAGGAGATGCCTAAAGGCGGCCAGGCTTCTCCCAGTCGGCCTGGGGTATGGCCGACTCCCAGTAGACGGCCAGTTCACTTCCTCGAAGGAGGTGCCTCATTAAGGAGATAAGGCGAGGTAAGGCTACAGCAATAAGCCGCCCGTCGGCAGCGTTGTAGCCATGCTTACCACGACAAAGCCCTCGTCACCTGAGGTGAGGCAACAGTAACCAGCTTCCGACAAGACCCCCGAGCTATGGGACCGACCTGTCGACCAGAAGGCCGGCAGCCGGCGGGGTCCACCAGTCGGTGGGCCCATCAATCGGTGGAGAAGCCGACCAGCATAGACACAGAAGACTGAGCCCGCGCCCAGCCGGATTACCATTGTACTCCCGGGGGTAGGCCTATACAAACCCCCAGGGCACCCATGCAGGGGGATTCCTTTTCGAGTAGTTTTAGACACCACATCGAGAGGAGAAGTAGGGCTAGCCTTGCCCTTCTTCATCCTTTCATCGAACAGCTCAAGGAGCCTCTTGTAGCTACTTGCCGATCTAGTGACCATGCGGAGACCCCGCAGAGCAGCAGTAGGGGTGTTATCTCCACGGAGAGCCCCGAAGCTGGGTAAGATCCGCCGGTGTGCATGTCTTCGCCTTATCCCGTTTCCAGGCACCGGCGATGTTTTATTGGCTCCCACAATGATTAGCCACCCGTTGGCATATGTCGCACCAACCACCCGACATTTGGCGCCCACCATGGGGCCAGGTGCACCGTCATCCAGAGACCTGTTTTGGACAGGAAACCTCTTCCTTCCCAGCGTGCGTAGCCAGCCCGGCTCGCCCGATGGCGCTTGCCCCGACGCGCTGCAAGGCGTCGCCGACGCCTGCAAGGCGAGCTGCCTCACCGATCTTCTTGGCGAGGCTCACATCTCCGACGAGCCCGCATCCGACGCGGGCATAGGCTGCCCTGAGAGCCACCTCGTCAGCCTCCTCGACCAGCTCCACGTCTCCGGCGAGCTTGCCACGGACTTGGAGTCAGTTGGCTCCACCGACCCGATGCTTGTCGACTCTGACACGTCGTCGCTTGACGCCTTCCCCTCCAACATAGTAATCATCAACGACCCTCTTCCTCGAGCCGACAGCAGTGGCAGCGCTATGACCGAGGTACTGGTCATCAGCCACGGCGCCGCCTCTGGCGAAAACACCCATGACGCCCTGCAAACGGTGTTGCACGACTTGTCCGCCCCTATCTCGGCCGACGCCGACGCCGAGACACTGGAGGCGCACCGCCTCGTCCTCGTTGTGGAGGCCAGAAGCTAGCTACCATGAGACGCCTCACCGAGGCTCACCAGCGCGAAGTCGACCGCGCCGCCTTTGGCACACCGCCTCCCGACGGGCCGAGCCACATCGGCATCATCAAGAAACGCGGTGTGGCTATCACCGACGTGCTGGGAGCGGACTGCCAAGTCTATGCCACGCCACTCGAGAACCTACGCACCGCCCAGGCGGCCGCAGACGAGCTGAATGGACTGGGGCCTGACGAGCTCCCCTACATGACCAGACGCATCCAACAGCTTATCGATGCGACCACGGAGCGGCATGAAGCCAGTGTCCGCGTCGAAAGTCCTCCCCCATGCAGAGAGGACGGTGCGAAGTCCCGAACGCTGACTGCAGGCAACACCCGTGCAACGAAGGAAAAGGAGCCGGCTGCCAGCCGCAGCCAGACTCGAATCTCCATCGAGCGTGACTCAGAAGGCCGCCCTCGAGCTGTGGAATGACGGCGCGATCCGCCTCCTCCTCTGCCTCGTGGGGAGAGATATCCTACTCCGCCGCCTGTCACGCATCTGACTCTCAGCGGCCGACTGGGCCGCCGCGAAGGAGTCGGCAAGAATGACGCCTGCCACCGGATCGACCGCCTAGCGCGATCCCTGGCTCTGGAAGAAGAAGATGATGTTGGCCCGCCTTTCTTCGGCCCTCGCATCCGTGACGAGCCCTTCTCCAAGTACAACGGCTCCATGAAGCCGGAAGATTGGTTGATCGACTACTCCACTGGGGTTAGCATCACGAACGACAACAGGCGTGTTGCCGTGAAGTATGTCCCCCTCATGCTCCAAGGCACGACGCGCACCTGGCTCAACAGCCTCAAGCCTTACAGCGTCAATAGCTGGCTAGACTTCACAGAAGCCTTCATCCGTAACTTCACCAGCACCTACAAGCAGGCTCCCAAGCCCCGACAGCTCTCCTTGTGTATACAAGGGCCCAATGAATCAACCCGCGACTACCTCACGCGTTGGGCCGAGCTCCGCAATTCCTGCGAAGGGGTGCACGAGGTTCAAGCTATAGAGTACTTCACCACCGGGTGCCGAGAAGGCACCCTCCTCAAGCACCGACTCCTCTGCGACGAGCCGACTACCCTCGACAAGCTGCTAGTCATAGCTGATAAATACGCCACGGCCGATTCTTCAATGAAGACCGAGCTCCGAGTAGACGCCTACAGGAAGGTGCTCGCTCCGAGTCCCAAGACGCCGGCAGGAGACTCCAACTGACGCCCATACCAGAACGACCACAACCGAAAGGCTCCCATGCCGCCTTCCGCCAGTCGGCAGGTGGCCACAGTCGAGGATAAACAACCCAAAGGGCGGCCCACGCCCAAGAAGCAAAAGGCAGCAGGCCAGCTTGGCAGCCAGCTTTCTCCTACGAGCAAGCACTTGATGCCCCCTGCAAGTTCCACAGCAGCGCGAAGCCTTCAAACCACACGACCCGAAAATGCCACTGGCTCACGCGGATCTCCAAGGGCGAGGGGATAGCGCCGCCCCCGCCTGCTGGTCAGCCGCCTCCAGCCCCTCCGCAGCCGGCCGCTCGACCAGCAGTCGGGGCTGTTCAAGACGAGTTCCCCGACGAACAGGCCGCCTACATCGTCTTTATGAGCCAACCAGAAGATCGGCGTAGCCGGTGTCGACAGCACCAAGAAGTCAACGCAGTCGCCTCCAACAACCCCGAGTTCATGCACTAGTCCGAAAGGCCTGTCAGCTAGAGCCGGGCCGATCACCCCGAGGTGATGCTGTCTCCCGGCCTTACGCATTGGTCTTGGACGCCACCCTTGCAACAGAATGATGAGCTGCCCACTTCTCCCGCGTGCTGATAGATGGCGGGAGTAGCATCAACATACTGTACCGTGACACTATGGAGAAGCTGAGCATCAAGACGAAGCAGCTCATGCCTAGTTGGACTGTGTTCCATGGCATCTTACCCGGCCTGTCCTGCTCCCCAATCGGCAAGGTCGAGATAGATGTCCTCTTTGCGGACAAGGATCATTTCCAACGAGAGGCAGTGTGGTTTGAGGTAGTGGATCTGGAGAGCCCTCACCACGCGTTGCTTGGCCGACCTGCTCTGGCCAAGTTCATGGCTGTACCCCACTATGCCTACCTCAAGATGAAGATACCAAGTTCCAAGGGCATCATCACCATAGCCGGAGACTACAAGAAATCCTTCGAGTGTGCGGCAGCTAGTAGCCGGCTAGCCGAGTCCCTCATGATCGCTGAAGAGAAGAAGATAGTGGATCGGGTCGTGGACATGGCCGGCAAGCAACCGGCCCTGTCCCCCGACCCCAAGGAGTGTGATGCCCAAGGTTCATTCCAGCCGGCCAAAGAAACGAAGAAGGTACCTCTGGACCCGGAGCACCCAGAAAGGTTTGCCACCATCGGGGCAAACCTGGACAGAAAATAGGAAGGCGAGCTCGTCGATTTCCTCCGTGAGAATCGGGGCATCTTCGCATGGTCCCCCAAGGACATGCCGGGTGTTTCGAAGGAATTCACCGAGCACAAGCTACATGTCCGAGAAGGTGCAAAACCAGTCAAACAGCCCCTCCACCGACTATCGGAAGAAAAGAGAAGGATTGTAGGAGAAGAGATAGCCCGGCTTCTGGTAGCCGGCTTCATTATGGAAGTTTTCTTTCCAGAGTGGCTCGCCAACCCGGTCCTCGTGCTGAAGAAAAATAACAAGTGGCGCAAGTGTATAGACTACACCAGCCTCAACAAGGCCTGCCCCAAAGATCCCTTCGCCTTGCGAAGGATTGATCAAGTGATAGACTCCATAGCCGGATGCGAGCTGTTGAGCTTCTTGGATGCTTACTCAGGCTACCACCAGATAAAGTTGGATCCAGCTGACCGCCTGAAGACCGCCTTCATCACACCATTCGGAGCTTTCTGCTACCTGACTATGACATTCGACTTGAGAAATGTCGGTGCCACTTTTCAGCGTTGCATGCAGAAATGCCTCCTCAAGCAGCTCGGCAGAAATGCCCACGTCTATGTAGACAATATTGTGGTGAAGACGGAGAAGCGCGGCACCTTGCCGGAAGACCTCAGAGAGACATTTGAAAACTTGCACCGGTTCCAGATCAAGCTCAACCCCGAGAAATGCGTGTTCAGAGTACCAGCCGGCCAGCTTCTGGGCTTCCTGGTCTTCGAATGCGGCATCGAATGCAACCCGATGAAGATCAAGGCCATAGAGAGAATGGAGATTCCCACCAAGCTACGAGACATCTAGAAGTTCACCGGATGCTTGGCTTCCCTGAACCGCTTCATCAGCTGGCTCGGAGAGAAGGCTCTCCCCCTCTACCGACTCATGAAGAAGTCCACTCACTTCAAGTGCAATGACCAAGCGGACCAAGCTTTCCACGAGCTAAAGAAGATGATGATCACGCCGCCTGTCTTGGCGGTATCGACTGAGAAAGAGCCCATGCACCTTTACATTGCCGCCACTAGCCGGGTGGTCAGCACAGTTATCGTGGTCCAGCGCCCAGAAGAAGGCCGAGCTCAGCTAGTCCAGAGGCCGGTGTATTATTTAAGAGAGGTATTATCTGCCTCGAAGCAGAACTATCCACACTACCAGAAGATGTGCTACGGTGTGTACTTCGCCGCCAAGAAGCTCAAGCCCTACTTTCCAAGAGCACCCCATCACGCTCATATGTACTGCCCCGCTCGCCGAGATCATAGGCAGCCGGGATGCATCCGGCCGAGTGGCAAAATGGGCCATTGAGCTAGCTCCCTACACAATTTTCTACCAGCCCCGCACCGCCATTAAGTCCCAAGCATCGGCCGACTTCCTCGTCGACTGGGCCGAAACCCAGTACCTGCCACCACCCCCCGACTCCACTCATTGGCGGATGCACTTCGACGGGTCCAAGATGCACACCGGCTTGGGAGCCGGCATCGTCATCACCTCTCCCAAGGGCGACAAGCTCAAGTACACATTGCAAATTCATTTAGCCGCCTCCAACAATGTGGCCAAGTACGAGGCGCTCATACACGGTCTCCGGCTAGCCAAAGAGCTCGGCATCCGCCAGATCCTGTGCTATGGCGACTCGGATTTGGTGGTCCAGCAGTCATCTGGCGACTGGGACGCCAAGGACACGAACATGGCGAGCTGCCGTTTCCTTGTTCAGCAAATCAGTGGATATTTTGAAGGATGCGAGTTCCTTCATGTACCACGGGCCGACAACATGCAAGCAAACGCCCTGGCACGAATAGGCTCCACCCGACAAGCTATACCAGCCGGCGTTTCTCTCCACCGCCTCCTCAAGCCGTCTATAAAGCCGTCTCCAGAATCTGATTCCATCTTCGTGCCGCCTGACCCCGACGCAGTCGGATTCGACTTGGGGAGCCAGGCAGGCGGCTCAAGGACTTCGACAGGCGGCCCGGGGACTGCCGTAGCCGCACCCGGCCCGGGAACTTCAGAACTCGGCCCGGGGGCTACTACAGCTGGCCCGGGGACTGCATCGACACAACAGACGGTGGCTGACTCCAACTCTTCACCACCCAGCCCACCCGCCCTGGTCACATCAGCTGTTTTGACAGTAGAAGAAGTCACAGCTCCATCACGGGCCCAGCCCATCCTCAATTTCTTAGTAAGCAGAGAGTTGCCCACTGACGAGATCTCGGCAAGACAAGTCCAACGCTGAGCTGGAGCATACACAATAGTAAACCGAGAGCTTGTTAGGTGCAGCGTCACTAGAGTCTTCCAGCACTGCATCGAGCCAGAGAAGGGCATAGCAATCCTCAAGGACATCCACCAAGGTGAATGCGGCCACCACACGGCCTCAAGATCACTCGTTGCCAAAGCTTTCCGCCATGGACTCTTCTGGCCGACTGCTTTGGATGACGCCAAGGAACTAGTCAAACACTGCAAAGGGTGCCAAGTTTTCAATTCCAAGAAACACCTGCCGGCTTCTGCACTCAAAACCATCCCCCTCACCTGGCCTTTTGCCGTCTGGGGGCTGGACATGGTGGGCCCATTCAAGACGGCATGTGGCGGCATGACACATCTGCTCGTAGCTGTGGACAAATTTATCAAGTGGATTGAAGCAAAGCCGATCAAGAAGCTGAATGGGCCGACTGCCGTGACGTTCATCGCAGATATCACAACCCGGTACAGCATACCACACGACATCATCACCGACAATGGTACAAATTTTGCAAAGGGAACACTGGCACGTTTTTGCGCAACACACGACATCCGGCTGGACCTAGCATCCGTTGCCCACCCGCAGTCAAACGGCCAGGTCGAGTGAGCAAACGGCCTCATCCTCTCTGGCATCAAGCCCCGACTGGTCATACCACTAGAGCGTTCGGCCGGCTGTTGGCTCGACGAGCTGCCGGCCGTCCTCTGGAGTTTGCGCACTACACCAAACAAGTCAACCGGCTTCACCCCTTTTTTCCTTGTATATGGTGCCGAGGCTGTCATCCCAACTGACATCGAGTTCGACTCACCTCGGGTCACCATGTACACGGAGGCGGAGGCCAAGGAAGCACGAGAAGACGGCGTCGACCTGCTGGAAGAAGGCCGGCTGTGAGCCCTCAGCCGGTCCGCCATCTATCAGCAGGGTCTGCGCCGCTACCACAGCCGGAAGGTCAAGCCAAGATCCTTCCAAGAGGGCGATCTTGTGCTCCGGCTGATCCAATGAACAGCCGGCCAGCACAAGCTCTCTGCCCCTTGGGAGGGCCCCTTCGTCATCAGCAGAGCTTTAGGCAACCACTCCTACTACCTAATCGATGCGCAGAAGCCGAAGGCACGCAAGAGAGATGATTCCGGCAAGGAGTCGGAACGACCATGGAACGCCAATCTCCTCCGAAGATTTTACAGTTAAAAAGCAGTACATAGCACGCTACCTTTTGTACTAAGTACGAGACAAAGGGTCCCCCGAGGAGCACTTGGGGGCTACCCTCTTTTATCTATGAAAGATGAGTATCATGCCTACAATTACGTTACTACATTTGCTTTTTCGTCTGGCACCGGGTTCGACCAGTCGGCCCAGGGACTCGCCGCCTTGAGTTATATCTAAAGTTCTACCTGCAGTCAGACAAGTAGTGTGCCGACACACAAGCCCCCTCTTGTCAAAAGTCACAGCTCGAAGAGTCGACTGTCCGAGTGGCAAGAGCTAAGGGCAGGAAAGGATGCCCACACGAAACACGGCTAAGGACTAACGAACTTATATAACGTGAGCCGGCCTCCCGACCCCGCCAACCAGCTACCAGAGCAGCCGGCTGGCCGGCTTCCCCTTCACCTTGCTGCAATCTAAGAAAGCTCGAGTACTTGTCTTCCCAAAACAACCAAGTCCTTCTCTAGCCATAGACTGCAGAGCAGCTATCCGGCTCGGAAGGCGGCGACCAAGGGAAGGCGGCAAAGGAAAAAGCCAAAAAGATGAAAAGCAAACATGAACGGAAGCCAAACACATGCATGATTATATTTACATAAAAGGCCTTCAAAAGGCCAGCATTCAACATAGTTTGAATACACCCCCAGTGGGTGGAACTGCGCAAATTTAATAAAAGTTGTTCAAAAGAGTAATGAGCAGGAAAAGCAAGGACGTCGGATCAGGCCAAGGGAGCGACGGGCGAGTCGGGCAGGTCGGTTGAGACGGCAGTGCGGGCTGGCGAGTCTCGGCGTGATCATCATCTCTTGCCGGAGGAACGCTTGCACGTGCCTCGTTGCTGGAGGCACGATCAGGCTGAGGCGGGCTGGTCGCTTCGCTGTCTGGCACAACGTCTTCACCATCCTCTCCCTCTTCCTCTTCGCCCTCATCGCTGGAAGCAATCTCCTCCGCCGAGTCCTCGCCTTCTGGCGGGTTCAGCCTGAACCAATCCTCCGGCTGAGCGACACCATCATCATTCACCTCAGGGGCAAAGGCACTGGTGTCGGTGTACTCGGCGATCACTGAGGCACGCCGGACGATAGTCGGCCGCACCGCCTCCAGCTCCTCGTCGGCCTCCTGCCGCCAGGTGCTTAGCTGGTCCAAGTTCAGCCCAGGATACCAAGCTCGGACGAACTACGGCGCCCGCCCAGCACCAGACCGGGCTGCTGACGCCTTCTAAGCCTCGAAGCGGCCGACCAAAACCTCCAGCCAGTCGGCAGTCCGACTTGGGGTGTGCGGAAACACATTGCCAGGCCAGAGGGCGGCCAGCACTTGCGCCCCGGCGCACTGAAGCCGGCGGAGTAGGCGGTGAGCCGGCTGCAGGAGGGCTTGAATCGCCAGAAGCTGCTCCTCAAGTGACCGGCCGGCGCCCGACGCGATCTCGACCCCTGCCTGCCGTCGCGCGTTGCGGTGGGCCTCGATGGCTTGGGTAGAGGCAATGGAGTAACTGGGAAAGTAATCTTCTCAACGAAAGCAGTAGTTCAAAATCAAAAGACAAGTCAGACGACAGGAGGCAGGCAAAGAAACGAAGAAGAAGGCGGCCTACCGTCGATTAAGTCTTCCACCCGGCTGTAGCCTTGGCTCAGCGCCTGCCTTGCCTCGGCCCAGTTCGCCGCCTCGGTTTCGTATTCGGCTTTAAGGGCGGCCTCGCTGTCCTGCGCCGCCTTCAGGGCCGCCTTGTGGCTCTCTTCCTGGTCGGCCAGTTTTTTGGCCAGGCGATCACGCTCCTGAACCAAGGCGGCGCACTCGGCCTCCTTGGCGCGAAGGTCGGTATAGGCTCTGCTTAGCTGGCTCCTCAAGTCAGCATTGGCCCCTGCAGATATGAAGAAAGAATTCATCAGGAAAAGATCCGACCCGACTGCTCAGCAGTCGGCCCGAATCTCGTGGACTACACCTAGTGGGTGCGCTGACGCGCCCCCACTTGAGACAAAAGATGAAGCACTTACTCTGGCTTCAACTCCTGGGCCTGGGAGTTGAAGGCAGCTGCGCGGAGGTTATGATACTCCTGCAGATAAGATAAGAGATACGAGTAAGAACAAGACGGCAATCGAAGTCCACTAAGAAGTTCCAAGCCGCCTGCTCAGCAGCCGACTCGGAACTCGGGGACTACACCCAGTGGGTGCGCTGACACTCCCCCACTGAAGAAATTAGGAGCAATCAACGAAAAGCGGGAGGACTCACCCGGATCACCGTGCGCGTCGTGAGAAATTCTTGAGTGTACTGCTTCAGCGCGGTAGCTTGGGCCTGAAGCCGGTTCCAGACGTCCTGCGCCGCCATGTTCAGCACGGCCCTCCCGCCGCCCTGCGTCCACCCAGACGAGCTATCGCTGGCCGCTTCCAAGGCCTGGGCCGACGAGTTGGCGCCCGCAGTTTTTTGCGGATCCGGCACCGAAGCCGCATTCCCCGCGCGCCGACGAGACGGCGACGAGACCACAAGATCCTCCCCCACAGTCGGCTCGCCTCCAGCCGGCTCCACGAGCGGCGCATCGGGCCGGCCTCCTTGGCCCGTTCCAGTCGGCGGCGACGACGCCGCCTCCCTCTCCATCACCGGCTGGCCGCGGCCGGCCTCCTCCATCGGGGGCACTGGGATGGCGGGAGCCGCGGCGCGGAGGGGGACGACAAGCTGCAGAGGCTGGTTCTGCAGGGCCTCCGCCTCCTTCTCCGCGGCCGCGGCCTCCGCCCGGGCCTTGGCAGCCGCGCCGGCTCGCGCTTCCGCCGACTTCTCCTCCGCCTCCCGAGCCGCCCTCCGCTCCTCCGCCTCCCGCTCCTCCCGCGCGTTTCGCTCTGTCGCCTCTAGGAGATCGGCGCGGGGATCCACATGGCGGGAGCTTGAGGACCCTCCCGTGGGTCCGACTACGGAGGCGGCAGGGGCCCCTTCGAGAGAAAGTGGGGCCCTGTTTTGATAAGTCAAGAAGAAGGCTTAGAAGAATATCAACCAAAGAAGAAAAAGAAAGGCGTAAGAAAAACGACACTTACGCTAAAACCGCCTGCGGCTGCTTCACCACCTTGCGGAAGCGGGCCACCTTCGCAGCCGCTTCATCCCGCTTGGTTGCCGCCGCGGTACTCTTGGGCTTCTTGGGCCGATTGCCGAAGTGGGTCGATGCGGCCCGGCGTTTCTGCGCGCCACCATGAGTAGCCGGCACGGCAAATGGGCCCGCGCCTTGATGATCGGGCGCCGGTCGGCGGCACGGAATCACTTTGGCCTCATCATCATCCGGCCACTCCTCGAAGGCGGCCCCGAGCCCAGAGCCGCCTGCCTCGCCGCCTTCCCCTGCGACGTCATCTTCCATGGCGGCCGCCCCCAGGTCCGGGTCGTCAACGTCGTCCATCGTGCGGTCGGGGAGGAACTGCCAGTCCACCCCCGCAGCCCCGGTTGCCGGCGGAAGCATGGGATTCTGCCAAAAACAAGCCGACTGGTCAGGAGTCGGCCATCATGAACCCGACAACAAGAAAAGAAGAAAGGAAGGGAAACTTACCATAGGCGGAGGATTGGCGCGAGAGTACGGCTCCTTGCCGTACTGCCACTCCTCGGTGAGCTTGCAGTTGGCAATATAGTTCACCATGTAAGACACCTCGGCATGAGGCATCTCCTTGGTGCTTAGCCGACACGGGTCGAAGTGGCCGCTCATCTGACAGATCATGTGAGGTCGGCACTGGAGCGGGAGCACCCGGTGCTCCACGAAGGCGGCCACCAGGTCGGCCCCGGTCAGACCCTCCGACTGGATCATCACCCGGAGCCGTGCAACCGAGGCGGCCCCACCCTGAGATAGCGACCAAGCCCGGAAGGACCATGAGGGTTGCCTCCCAGCCGGCGGGCCGGCTACGTAAGCCGGCAGATTGACGAGAAGCGATGTTCTTCACGTAAAAGTACGATTTCTGCCAGAGCTTCACCGAATGGATCAGTGGGATGGCCGGAAATGGATTGTTGTCACTCGTCCTCCGCATGGCGATGAACGCCCCACAAGGGGCGGGCACGCCCACGACGACAGTGCCAAGTTTGCACTGGAAGAATCCCCCCCAGAGTTCGAGGGTGGGAAGGACGCCAAGAAAACCCTTGCACAGGGCGACGAAGGCCGACAACAACATCACCGCATTTGGAGTGAGGTGATGCGGCTGGAGATGATAAAACTCGAGGAAGGAGCGGAAGAACACGCTCGCCGGTAGGCCGAAGCCGCGCAGGCAGTGCGAGCGGCAGACTACCCCCTCGTCCTCATCCGGTGCCGGTGAGATCTCCCTCTCCGGCGCGAGACGGACCCGCACGTAGTTCGCGCCTGGCAGCCGCCGCGTTCGGCGGAGGAAGTCGACGTGGTCGTCATGGACATTGGAGCCATCCCAGGAGCTCGACAACGCCATGGGGACGGCACGGCAACGAGAAAGGTGCGGTGGCAGAAAGGCGCGCGACCCTGCCACGACGGAGCAACGGTGAGTCAAGAAGATTGGCGGAAGAGCTGAGCAGTGGCGGGTAGCTGTGGCGATGGAGAGGAGGAAGAAGAAGAAGGAAGGGGCGGAGCTAGGGCGACCGTGCGAGCGTTTTCCGCTCCCCTCCTTCCCCCTACTTATAGCCTCGTGCGGCGAAGCCGAGGAGGCGAGGCGTGGGGGGACGTGGGATTAACTACGACCACTCCCCCACACCCCACGATTATTGCGCCTTAACGGCGTGCGGTAACCGCCGCTGGGAGGCGCGCGGTCCATCAGAGCCGCAGAAGATCCGCGCGTGGACCGGGGCCCGGTGGTGGCGGGCCCCGGACTGCGGCAGCGTCCCGTCGCGCGCGTGGGCTGGCAGGCCCTTCCAGTCATTTGGTGCCATGTGGCGCGCAGGCGGCAGGCGGGCAGCTCGCAGCCTGACTCGCGCGCCGCCTGGTTCCCGCCTTCAAGCTTCGAAACCCTCCAGAAGACGGCGCACCTAATTAAAGCCGGCTCCTATTTTCCGGCTCCTCAAGATAGGAAGCTGATTGAGCTTCTCGTCTCTTTTCTGCCTCGGAGCCCAACCAGCTACGGGGACTACTATCGGAGTAAATGACCACGGGTAGCCTAGCCGGCTCCCCCCGGCTCTTCAGAAAAATTATAGGCCGATCGAGCCTTCAAAGATCCAAGACGTGGGGCCGCCTTCCCCCAGCTGGCTACCTCTCAGGCCGGCTACACGAATGCGGCACATCGCTAAAATCCTCGAGAAGAAAACCATGAGAGGGCCAACTCCGAGAAGCCGGCCATGAGAAGGCCGACTCCAAGAAGCCGCCCCCCTACAGGCGGCCGAGATCGTGCCCTCAGAGTTTGCACCCACATAACGGCGATGAGACGGGGCGTGGCTACAGTGAAGCCTGCCACTCCCGAATCCCGGAACGCGCATGGCCATAGTGCGTCGTACGGGGCGGCCATCACCCGTCTGGCGCGACACTGTTGCCATGTTGACCATGATGTCACCCACGGCGAGCTGTCAGTATGACCCGTGGGTGGCGGGGCCCCTCAGTCAGGGAGATGCCTAAAGGCGGCCAGGCTTCTCCCAGTCGGCCTGGGGTATGGCCGACTCCCACTAGTCGGCCAGTTCACTTCCTCGAAGGAGGTGCCTTATTAAGGAGATAAGGCGAGGTAAGGCTACAACAATAAGCCGCCCGGCGGCAGCGTTGTAGCCATGCTTACCACGACAAAGCTCTCATCACCTGAGGCGAGGCAATAGTAACCAGCCTCCGACAAGACCCCCGAGCTATGGGACCGGCCTGTCGACCAGAAGGCCGGCAGCCGGCGATGTCCACCAGTCAGCGGGCCCATCGGTCGGCGGAGAAGCCAGCCAGCACAGACACAGACGACTGGGGCCCGCGCCCAGCCGGATTACCATTGTACCCCTGGAGGGTAGGCCTATATAAACCCCCCCAGGGCACCCATGCAGGGGGATTCCTTTTCCAGTAGTTTTAGACACCACATCGAGAGGAGAAGCAGGGCTAGCCTTGCCCTTCTTCATCCTTTCATCGAATAGCTCAAGGATCCTCTTGTAGCTACTTGTCGATATAGTGACCATGCGGAGACCCCGCAGAGCAGCAGTAGGGGTGTTATCTCCACGGAGAGCCCCGAAGCTGGGTAAGATCCGCTGGCGTGCATGTCTTCGCCTTATCCCGTTTCCAGGCACCGGCGATGTTTTATTGGCTCCCACAATGATAAGCCACCCGTTGGCATATGTCGCACCAACCACCCGACAGGAGCAAAGTAGCGTAAGTATTTCCCTCAGTTTTTGAGAACCAAGGTATCAATCTAGTAGGAGGCTATGCGCGAGTCCCTCCTCCCTGCACAAAACAAATAACTCCTCGCAACCAATGCGATAAGGGGTTGTCAATCCCTTCACGGTCACTTACGAGAGTGAGATCTAATAGATATGATAAGATAATATTTTTGGTATTTTTATGATAAAGATGCAAAGTAAAATAAAAGCAAAGTAAAAAGAAGAGGAAATAACTAAGTATTGGAAGATTAATATGATGAAGATAGACCCGGGGGCCATAGGTTTCACTAGTGGCTTCTCTCAAGAGCATAAGTATCTTACGGTGGGTGAATGAATTACTGTTGAGCAATTCACAGAATTGAGCATAGTTATGAGAATATCTAGGTATGATCATGTATATAGGCATCACGTCCGAGACAAGTAGACCGACTCCTGCCTGCATCTTCTACTATTACTCCACTCATCGACGGCTATCCAGCATGCATCTAGAGTATTAAGTTCATGAAAACAGATTAACACCTTAAGCAAGTTGACATGATGTAGAGGGATAAATTCATGCAATATGATAAAACCCCCATCTTGTTATCCTCGATGGCAACAATATAATACGTGCCTTGCTGCCCCTACTGTCACTGGGAAAGGACATCGCAAGATTGAACCCAAAGCTAAGTACTTCTCCCATTGCAAGAAAGATCAATCTAGTAGGCCAAACCAAACCGATAATTCAAAGAGACTTGCAAAGATAACCGATCATACATAAAAGAATCCAGAGAAGATTCAAATATTGTTCATAGATAATCTTGATCATAAACCCACAATTCATCGGTCTCAACAAACACACCGCAAAAGGAAGATTACATCGAATAGATCTCCACAAGAGAGGGGGAGAACATTATGTTGAGATCCAAAAAGAGAGAAGAAGCCATCTAGCTAATAACTATGGACCCGAAGGTCTGAGGTAAACTACTCACACTTCATCGGAAATGATATGGTGTTGATGTAGAAGCCCTCCGTGATGGATGCCCCCTCCGGCGGAGCTCTGGAACAGGCCCCAAGATGGGATCTCGTGGATATAGGAAGTTACGGCGGTGGAATTAGGGTTTTGGCTCCGTATCTGATCGTTTGGGGTACGTAGGTATATATGGGAGGAAGGACAACGTCGGTGGAGCATCAGGGTGGCCCATGAGGGAGGAGGGTGCGCCTAGGGGGGGGGGGGTAGGCGCGCCCCCCTACCTCGTGGCCTCCTCCTTTATTTCTTGACGTAGGGTCCAAGTCTCCTCGATCATGTTCGGTGAGAAAATCACGTTCCCAAAGGTTTCATTCCATTTGGACTCCGTTTGATATTCCTTTTCTTCGAAACCCTAAAATAGGTAAAAAAAACAGCAATTCTGGGCTGGGCCTCTGGTTAATAGGTTAGTCCCAAAAATAATATAAAAGTGGATAATAAAGCCCAATAATGTCCAAAAAAGTAGATAATATAGCATGGAGAAATCAAAAATTATAGATACGTTGGAGACGTATCAGTATTAAAGCTGAAGATGTTAAGAATTACCTCCTATTGAAGAAATACATGGTCTTAATTTACCGCCTGTCGAAGAAATGCATAATTTTAATCCATCTCCTATTGAAGAAATACATGGTCTTGATAACCCGACACAGGTAGTAAAGGTAAATTCTCTCTATAGATATGATAAAGCTGAAATCCCATTT